>NW_028324203.1:1839462-2146039 GCF_054372755.1 Phalangium opilio
TATTTCCTTCATGCGGAAAAATATTTGTTCTTAAACGCAAATCATCGTGAATGTTTTGTTTTAAATCGATACACAAGTAAGAATAGGGAGTACCCTTGGTAACAAAATCATACGCTCTAGTTACGAGGTTTTTATTATTCGGAAATATTTGTCTGCTCAAGTAAGTTATTTGAGACCCGTCTCGCGGATTTTTAAAAACAATTATGTACGAAGAGTTAAGACTAATGGTTCGACTCTCTTTACCTTGACCAAAAAGATTTTGAGTTAAAAGAGCGACGGATAAATTTTTATGATGAGAGCCGACGCAAAATATATTAGCGATATGGGAACTATTATAACAAGAGAATGCCAGATCATCTATTATTAGAAAATTATTAATACTTTCATCCCAAAAGGAAGAATCATCTGGGGGGAGTCCTTCCAAAAATTCAATGTTTTTAATTTCTTTTTTCGCAATGTCAAATTTCGGTTGATATTCTTTATAACAGTACACTATCCTGTCCGGAGGTGGTTCGATCAAACAATGGGCGTGTTTCAAAAGGTTAAATATCCACGTCGTTTTACCAGCCATAGTACTACCGGCCAGTAAAATTTGCATGGGGGCTTGGAATTTTATTCTACAAGCGCACGAATCAAACATTTCTCAAAAAGTTTATTAAAATCGTCAATTCGTTTTTGAAAATGGAGTTTGTTTATTTCTCTCCAATTAACGCGATCTTCGTACGGAATAATAAAAACCACGGGGATATCGTCGAAAGTCACTTTTTTTCTTTTAGAGTTGAAATTCCGTGTTGAAAGCATCTATCGACGATTCGAGAATTAAATCGACGAAACTCGACGTAAACGTTTTGATGGATTCGTCAAAATATTCCACGATTTCTTCCTTTAATCGTCTCTTTTCCCCTTCTTCATCAGCCAGACTCACGTTAGTAATATCGAGTCCGAGAATATAATTACAAAATGGAGCTTGTTTTTGATGCACTTCGTGAGGATTAGTCTCATTCGATCCTCCCCAATCGAATAAGTTATGACAGCTGAAACACATGGTTTTTAAACCGTCGTTCAAGTAAAAGAGACCCGACGCTGCTAGTTCCGCGGGGATAACTTCCAACTCCGACGAATTGGAAGTCCAATGACCATTGAATGATTTTAAACGAAGACTTTCACGATGCATCTTGCTTTAACGAGTATCCAAACGGATATGTTAAAAAATTGTTCGCGATTATTCTCTTATTAAAAGTCACGCCGAAACTTTTTTTCAGATTTCCTAAAAGTAGTTTCGCGCGAGCTTTGTCACGCACAACGTTAAAGGGGATTTCCAAAGTGTAACTAGTTCCCGGAGTGTCTAAAGCCGATTTGATCGAATCAAAGTTAATTATCTGTTCGTTTTTCCTGTTTAACGAAATTCCTTTCATTTTCGTAACGCAATGCCCGGCATTTGTTTTGTAACTGTACGATTTCGGACCCGAAGTAACGAATTCCGATATATACCCATTCGGAACTTCGTCGGTCCAATCACCCATAAATTGTCCGACGGGTGGAAGAAATTCGTCACTTTCTTTGTGAATAAATATAATACTATCCGTATCGCAGTACAAAACCCTTTCTTTTAATTTATTCAGAGTTCGAAATAATTCGATCCGACCGTACGAACTAACGAAACTCCCCAACACTGCCGATCCTTTGTAATATGTCGGGCAAAAATCTTTTTTGAATTTGTAGGTCATTAAACAAACGTCATCGTCGTTAATTGGCCGCATATGCGTTAATTCCAATGTCGGATCCATTATAATTTTAATGAAATCTTGATAATCCTTGACGAAAACCGATTTTGGTTTATCGTTGTTTAAGCAATGTCGACCCCATAACGAGTTTAAAGCTAATTTCGCCAACGCGCGTAGAGCTGAATTGTTTGTTACATCTTCGGGTCTAATCTCGATATCTTCTCGTTCTTTAATTAGTCTTAAATATTCCGTTTTTTCCTCGTCGGTGGTAACGTTGCGAGGCCAGCCAGAGTTTTGGATTTTTAGTTTCAAAAATGTATTAATGTAACTTCCGAAAAAACCAGGATCTTTATCCTTGATATAGGTGTACCTTTCGGGGTAATGGTGAACCTCGAAGATTTCCAATATAACGTAACCGGTTTCGACCGCCATGTATATTTCTGGGGTGGGCCAAATCCCTTCGAAAGCTCGCTCGGAGTCGTTATGCGCGCAGGCTGTTTGTATATCGTTTTCCACGCAAGTACGACACAAAGCGAAAAATAGTTTTTTTCTGGTTCGAATTGGTAATGCCGGTATGTAAGCGTCTTTCGGAGCTAATATTTTACAAGACATTACCCCAAAGTAATGATTCAAATCGAATGAAAAATCTCTCGTAATAATCTCCGGGTGATTTTTAGGATAGTCTCTGTTTTTACATACAAAGGGGTACAAACTACAAACATCGTAATATAGAATTTTTTCGTTTGGTTTTGTTTTATGATACAGCCTGAAGCATTCAGTACGACCACCGTATAATGCCGATCTTGGACCTATCGGATCTCGAAAGTGTAACGAATCGCAAAACTTTCTTACCTCGATTCTGTTTTTCAACATTTCGTCAAACTCGCAACTCCATATTCTAACATATTCAGCGTTCGGTGCATTACACACGATATCATCATCTCGATCCAGAGTTCTCTCGTATAAATTTTTAAACGTATCTTGCAATAACGGATTCCATTCGCCTCCTTTCGTATGTTTCGGACATCCGTGAATAAAATCTCCGTCAAATTGAAATATTATTTCGGGTTGAGAAGAATAACCATCTACCGGGTATCGTCCAATCTTTTTTTCCCCTTCCAACGAGAGAACCGATTGAATTTTTATTCCGCGTTCTTTTTCTTCCCACGCCAACCATTTTAAAGCAGATTTGCTTTGATTGTAGTTATTCCTGTAGCCGTTACACGGTACTACTCCGAGTGTAAATTCTTCCAAGTATTTATGAAGGAAAATATTCGTGCAGGCCCCCGCTATGGTTAAAGCGTTCATATTTAAAACATCGAAACCAGTTTCCTTCTCGAACAATTGTCTAAATTTATCCATACCCTGTTGTAAAACCTTAACATCCATGATAGTATAATATTCCAGTTCTTCGCGTAAATTATAGACCGATTGTCTCGATTTCGTCGCGTACCATTCGAGAAAATCTTTATAATCTTTTTCTTTCATATGTTCCGGTTGAAAATACTCTTTCGGCGGTAGTGGACCGACATAATCCAAAGTTTCTTCGGTGTGGAATATGTAAGGGAAAAATTCTTTTCTATTTTCGCCCAAAGAAAACGTCGCGGGGAACGATCTTAATGGTTGCGAGACGAAATTGAAAGAGTCGATAAATTTCATTTTTTGATTTTTCAAAAAAATGGCCAACATTTTGCTTCCGTCAAAAACAATATCCGGTATGATGTTCAATTTTAATAACCCACGAAGAATAAAGAACGAATCGAAACCTTTACTGTTATGGGCTAACAACGTAATATTTTCAAAAACCGGTTTAGTTGCTTTAAGCCGTTTTGTCGCGTGTTGGAAAACCATTTCTTTCGTCCGGAATAAATAATTTAGAAATTTATCGACGCAGTCGAACCCCCGAAATATCTCGTACTCGTAATTGTTCCCTTCATTTTCTTGCATAGCGCTCACGAGTAAGACAGGGACGTGTTCGTTATTTTTAACGATTGATTCGGTATCGAAATAACAATATCTGGTTTTTTCGTACGTTCTCGAAAGAGGCATAATGTAACAACGGTTCCTCTCGTGTACGCGTAAACAGTTTTTACATGGTTTCGAGCAAGAGTGTTTTTCTTTCAGTTCTAGTCCACATTTTAAACACCTTTTAAAGTTATCGCACGTTCCGTTAGATATATGAAAATTCAAACATTCTTCTCCTTTAAAATAACGATGGCATTTTCGACATTTAACAGGTTTAATTAGTTTATCTTCGTGGAATACATTTAAAGTTCTACATCTACTACATTTAACTCGAGTTTCGCAAAAGTGATTATTCTTTTGATTAGTTCCGTGAAATACTTTTAAACATTTAGAACAATAAGATATACCGCCAAACATTGTATGCAATTCCTTAACTACATGCACGTGATCATTAACTAACAATAGAAAAATTTGTTTTTCCTTGAAAGGTCCGACAAAATATTTTTCTAAATTATCAGCTCTGAATATAATAATTTGATATTCGTTTAAGTAAGTTTGAAAATTTTGAATATCTAATAAATTAACGGTATCCGGAGAAATATTAGCGTTTTTATATAATTGCTCCGCTTTTTACTTTTCGCGCTCTTTAGAGCTGAAAAGTATTGTTCCGACCTCTGTTGGCTGGACGGCTGGTCGGCTGGCTGGATTTGGTGTAACCGCATAATAAGTTTCGTCATAAATAAACTTTTTGAATTTCAAATTTCCCGCGAATTTTCGACTCGAAATTCATCCGTAGTTCACATTACACCTCATAGGTGGCGTAACGTATTTAATTTCAATTGAAATTATTTTTCTGTCGGCGCCGGGCCTCGAACCCGCGATATCCCAATCCATACGAGACGCCAGTGAAGGCGCCCGCCCGCGCGCTCTACCACGAAGCCACGCTTGCTTGTAATATAGAGCGAGATAAATTATAGTCAAGAGAAGGGAAAGGTAGAACGATATGGACCCCCCCCCCACCCCCACCTTCCCGACGCCCGCCACGAGACGAGAGAGACAGAGAGCTGTCTGGCTATAGATATGGACCCCCCCCCACCTCCCCGACGCCCGCCACTGGATGCTGTCGAATATATATTGTATCGCGCTAGAGGAAGAGAGACAGTTGCTTGCAATTTTTTTTTGCAATTTATAATTATTATATATCTTTTTAATCCTAGGCAAGATTAGATTTCTACTTGGGAACTTAAACATTACAATTAATATTATCATATTAATCAAAAAAGAAATTAAAGCTTTCTCGGTCTTTAGTGTATCGGGACGGGGAGACGGGGAGTCGGGGACTCGGGGGTCCGAGTAAAATTGTCCATGCCCATGCCTTTTAATAATTATCTTAATGTTCTTTTTATTGATGATTGTTTATGCCTATTAATATTTATCTTAATGTTCTTTTTATTGATGATTGTTTATGCCTTTTTATTGATGATTGTTTATGCCTTTTTATTGATGATTGTTTATGCCTATTAATATTTATCTTAATGTTCTTTTTATTGATGAGCTTAAGTTGTAAATTTTTAATTTGATACTTTCAAAGTAACGTTAATTAAACCTTCAATACCTTGATTTAAATTTTCATTTATAATCCTTATTTAATTTAAGGATGATGTCAGTTTGTAAGTCTCGTTAATTTAATTCCCCCTTTCCCAAAGAGAGGGTCTGAAAATTTAAATCACTTGGCAGAGACTGGAGATCTTCAACATTCAGTGACAGACTCTGAATCTCAATGGGCATTTAAAAAACTGTATAAATTTAAATTGAAATTCCAAATTATAATTAAATACTTTTTGTTTGATACGTTGATATTAACGTAATCAATCCTTGAATACTCTATTGGTACTATCAACACCATCGTTAAATTTATTACTTAAATAATATAATTTTTTAAATATAATAATCAAATTAGCGACTTATAATTAGTTAACTTTAAATGAGTATGTTTCATTGATTAAAATTACATTTCTAAAAATTGTTAGGTTGATAACACTTTCATGTTTCATGTAGAAATTTCATATTTCCGTGGATGGAGAGATGAACATGTTGATTCCGTTTGTCGTTGATTGAAATTAGATTCATTTTGATCATAAATTTCATTTTTACTTTTCGCGCTCTTTAGAGCTGAAAAGTATTGTTCCGACCTCTGTTGGCTGGACGGCTGGTCGGCTGGCTGGATTTGGTGTAACCGCATAATAAGTTTCGTCATAAATAAACTTTTTGAATTTCAAATTTCCCGCGAATTTTCGACTCGAAATTCATCCGTAGTTCACATTACACCTCATAGGTGGCGTAACGTATTTAATTTCAATTGAAATTATTTTTCTGTCGGCGCCGGGCCTCGAACCCGCGATATCCCAATCCATACGAGACGCCAGTGAAGGCGCCCGCCCGCGCGCTCTACCACGAAGCCATGCTTGCTTGTAATATAGAGCGAGATAAATTATAGTCAAGAGAAGGGAAAGGTAGAACGATATGGACCCCCCCCCCACCCCCACCTTCCCGACGCCCGCCACGAGACGAGAGAGACAGAGAGCTGTCTGGCTATAGATATGGACCCCCCCCCCCCACCTCCCCGACGCCCGCCACTGGATGCTGTCGAATATATATTGTATCGCGCTAGAGGAAGAGAGACAGTTGCTTGCAATTTTTTTTTTGCAATTTATAATTATTATATATCTTTTTAATCCTAGGCAAGATTAGATTTCTACTTGGGAACTTAAACATTACAATTAATATTATCATATTAATCAAAAAAGAAATTAAAGTTCTCCCCGACAGAAGGCGCGCTAAGCAGAGAGAGTTTTCTAATTTTACCAATGATATCGTTTTTGAAGACTCGTCTGCTTAAAAGTTAGGGAGGTTGATTTACTAATAAAATTAAATGTATTAACAAAATGAAACTCGAGTCAGCGTTTTAAAACTATAACTAGTTTGGGACGGAGGTACCATTGCTCACTATTTGTTTGGCAAGTTTAAAATTAAATGATCACTTAACGGAACTGACATAAAATAATAGGTAGATTTTTGCAGAATTAAATTGCAGATTCTTTGCAAAATTAACTAATCATTTTGGCAGTTTCCGCTCTCGCTGGGTTCATAACAGTTACGTAAGTGATAATTATAAAAATAAAATCAACAAAATCAACAACTCAAAGATAAAAAATGAAATTTATGATCAAATTGAAACTAATTTCAATCAAGGACAAACGGAATCAACTAATCATTTTGGCAGTTTCCACTCTCGCTGGGTTCATCTACTAATAACAGTTTCGTAAGTGATAATTATAAAAATAAAATCAACAATCTCATAAAATCAACAGCTCAAAATATAAAATGAAATTTATGATCAAAATGAATCTAATTTCAATCAACGACAAACGGAATCAACATGTTCATCTCTCCATCCACGGAAATATGAAATTTCTACATGAAACATGAAAGTGTTATCAACCTAACAATTTTTAGAAATGTAATTTTAATCAATGAAACATACTCATTTAAAGTTAACTAATTATAAGTCGCTAATTTGATTATTATATTTAAAAAATTATATTATTTAAGTAATAAATTTAACGATGGTGTTGATAGTACCAATAGAGTATTCAAGGATTGATTACGTTAATATCAACGTATCAAACAAAAAGTATTTAATTATAATTTGGAATTTCAATTTAAATTTATACAGTTTTTTAAATGCCCATTGAGATTCAGAGTCTGTCACTGAATGTTGAAGATCTCCAGTCTCTGCCAAGTGATTTAAATTTTCAGACCCTCTCTTTGGGAAAGGGGGAATTAAATTAACGAGACTTACAAACTGACATCATCCTTAAATTAAATAAGGATTATAAATGAAAATTTAAATCAAGGTATTGAAGGTTTAATTAACGTTACTTTGAAAGTATCAAATTAAAAATTTACAACTTAAGCTCATCAATAAAAAGAACATTAAGATAAATATTAATAGGCATAAACAATCATCAATAAAAAGGCATAAACAATCATCAATAAAAAGGCATAAACAATCATCAATAAAAAGAACATTAAGATAAATATTAATAGGCATAAACAATCATCAATAAAAAGAACATTAAGATAATTATTAAAAGGCATGGGCATGGACAATTTTACTCGGACCCCCGAGTCCCCGACTCCCCGTCTCCCCGTCCCGATACACTAAAGACCGAGGCTTAAACCTCGTAGCTCGCGGCCATCTTTATTGTTTACATCATGGGCTCGTCACTACAGGGTAGGAAATAAGACAGGTTTACAAGTCCCAAACCAGTTTATTAATTGCTCGGACCAGTTTATTTATTCCAAAAGTTGGGGTCAGTGGTATCAGGGAGCACTTTATTAATTAGGGTTTTTGGAAAAAATAGACGGTGGGACCAGTTTATAAATTCGGGGTTCCTTTTTAGAATTTTTCTAGCTCAACACATTTTCTACCAATTCTACTCCTAGGTAGTTAGTACTCCTTGGCTACAACTTCCCTACAAAAGTTTTGTATTCTATTGACTATTGATCTTGTCTAGCGTCTATACTCTAGAATGAGTCTCTTGTAGTCGACAGTCTAGACCATAGCCAGTACTAGTTGTCAGTAATCGTATTTCTCAGTAGTGCATGGTCACATTACAAGATTTTGATCTGGCTTACTGATAGCGAGAGAAGATATTGCCGCTGAATTTATGGAAAATGCAATAAGGTATAAGGCTAGTTCAGAAAAGGATTAAGAACTTCAAATATCATTAGACATGTTGATTGATATTTAGTGGCAACTAGTTGAAAAATTGTGATAAGAAATAAAAGTTAACTGTTATGGATTGTTATATGCTACTTTTTCCTACAGTAAAAAATTCAAATTCAATTAGAATTTTCAGCTTCTTTACTTTTGTGTCTTTACGTGCTTTTTATTCTCACCATTTTAGAAATTTAATTTATAGTGGGACCGGTAAAATAATAATTAATGCGAGGGTCACTGGTCCCAAGGACCACCACCACATCCGCGACACCAATTCGCCGCAACCCACTCCGAAACAGACGAGCGCCTGAAAGGCTCAACCTATGAGACAGCAGCTAAACCAAGTTTTCACCATAATAACAATAACCTCATGAAGGACAGTATAAATAATGAGTTTAAACAAACTTTTCACCATAATAACAATAACCTCATAAAGGACAGTATAAATAATGACTTTAAACAAACTTTTCACCACAATAACAATAACCTCATAAAGGACAGTATAAAATAGTGACTTAAACAAAGTTAAATCTGAATTACAATCTACCTCATTAAGCTCAACCAAACTGTTACAAATGCATAGCGCAATATTACAAGTTGCCAATGATCTTCGAATTTTATTGTTAAACCCTCACATTATCTTAAGACTCATACAGTCACTGGGTTTTAATCTCACGGGAGAGTATTGCTATATTCGTAATTCCCGCCTATTCCAAACACAACCTAGATGGCGCCCCATCCTCAGATATCGATAGATTGTAACCCCCATTTTCTAAGCATGAGATATAGCATAAGGACATTATCTCTCTCTCTCTAAGGGCCCAAGATTCTATGTTACGGTTGAAATGTATGTATGTCCGATTTGGTCAGCCATCCGTCTCATCTCAAGTGGTATAATAATTGTATAGCCTAAACAGAGGCCGAGCGCATTCGCTGCAGAGTAACCCGGCATTGAACATTTTTCCCTCCTTCAAAGATTTCTCACGACAGCTCTTCGTGATTTTTACTAAGCGCGAATTTACCTCTTGTGTCTGAGAGAGCTGGGGGGTTCTGGAAATTCTCTTACTTATTTTTTCCCCTCAGTCCTTCCTCTCTCGCGGCCCTCGCCTACCCGCCTTTTTTAGTTTGATTCCCAACCGCTTGGGAGCGTTATCTCAGAGCTCGCCTCTAGACCACCACCGGCTTAGGATATCGGTCGTGGCTGATTTTGAAAATTATTTTTCTCTCCCGCGAATTTGACGAAAAATTCGGAAGGAGCCCCTATACAAAATCTACGTCACATCTAGCAGAACTAGATGTTTTTGCTAATAGATGCGCTTGGGCCCTTAGAGAGAGAGATATAATCTCCTTATGGATATAGGCAAAGAGAATTTAGAAGGGGAGTGGAAGGGGTGGTTTGGAATGTAGCGCAACGTCGTCTGCTAAACGTTATCTAGGCAGGTCGATTTCCGGTATGATGCGTTGGTAACAGAGATATTTTAGAACACGTGACCGGAAACTCGCCTACCCCAAAAAGCTCAACGCGACATCTTGTTTGGGCGTCATCACGTTTAATAGAGTCAAAGGGGGGCCTTCCACTACCCTTCTAAATTCTCTCTGATATAGGAGAGAACATTCCTCACTTCTTTATCCGCACTCAAGCGGCATCCTTGCCACCCAATGTAACGAATGACCATAATCATATGGTAGAATAAATCTTGGATATTGATTAGTATATCTCGCCTAATTAATCCACCAAGACTTGAACACTACAGTTAATTACTTATTTAATTAAACTGTAAACCAAATTCTTACTAGATTGGTTTTATTCATAATCGTAATGCTATTTTATAAACAATGGAAAAAAACCTGAAAATTTTAAATTTGTCGGGGTCAATGAATATAGTAATACTAATTCTAGTCACTAGAGGGCGCGAAAAGTGTAATCTGGCCGGGGCCATCTTGTTCTTTTTGGAGGGGGTGATTACATTTTTTTATCTTTCTAAAATAATTAATTGACTCGTTCGTTGTTTGATACTTTTCATTCGTATTCTTTTCGAATCTCTTATCAGCCAAATAAATTCCTATCACCAAAGCTCTTCCAAAACATAAGTTATCGGTATTGTCAATGTAAATATAATTTGGACTCGTTTTTATAAACGTATCCAAAATTACTATATTTCTATTTTTTAATGATTTTGATCGACGTCCAACGGGTACGTCGCAATGTAAAAAAATAACGTCAAAAACTAAAGAGGTTTGTAAATGGAAATTTCGATTTGATTGCGCAACTTGACTTTTCAGCCGTTAGTTCATTAATATTCATAAACCTTAAATTTATCGGACTATCCAACTCATCCGAACGAATACAAAATCTAACTCTATTATATCCTTGATGATTGCGTAATAATTCAAAGAGTATGGAATTAATTATACTAACAAACGTTTCGTTTACTTCGGTTAATTTAATACGTTCTAAATTTTTAAATTTAATTTTACATTCTACATTTGTATTTTCTAATATTTCTAATATTTATCTTATATTTTTTCGCAAGTATAAAATTGTTTAGGATTAGCTTTAACACTTAAATTTAGCGGTTCTTCATTTTCGGAATCGCTCGAACTACTCATCTTAAAATGAGTAAGTTTATCAAATTGTTTAGAGTTTTATATATTTTTTTTTCGTTTTTCTTCTTTTTCTTTTAAATCGATTTCGACTCTGTGTTGTAACATGGCCGCGTAAGGTGATAGTTGTACTCTGGTAGGATGATTTTCCGGTCCCGTGAAGTCCCTTTCAATTTCCTCGAAAAAATTACGACCAATGATAGGGACGTTTCCACACCCGGTTCCTGACCGAAAAACAAATCTGCATAACGGTTGTTCGTAGCCATGAACAGCCAATGGATGATTGTCGGCTCTCCATCCAGTCAAGGCGGTAAGGCACGAAAAACAACGAACGGTTTTAGGGCTAATGCAATAAAAACCGCTGGCTGCCATGTCATCCACGCTAATACCTTCGACAGACCATATCTTGAACGTTGATAATCTGTTAACTTCGAGTCTCATATCCATCCCATCAACCACGTAATAATTGTCTTCTTTTTTATATTAAATAGTAGTGATAATTGATATATTGGGTATATAGTATATATAGATACGTTAATAGATATACGAGTAATAGATATTGGGATTCCATATTGATTAATTATTCGTTTTTGTTAAAAAACGAATAATTTTTCGTGATCTTGTCGGGATTATCGATCATATGCTTGGCGATCTTGTTCACGATAGATCGAATTTGTTTACATTCGACGCTATCTTTAGACGCGACAAATCTTAATCTTCTTCCATCGCATTGCCAAATATCTTTATTATCTCTATCTTTTATATCCTCGTACTTGTATATTTGAATATCGAAATAAAAATCGTCACGCGACGCTGGTAATGAAGTCACGTAACTAGCTAAACCTCGTTTAATATCGTATCGAGGGACAATGCCGGCTTTTTCGATAGTAGTTTCCTCTTTAACGTTTTTAATTTGCTCAAAAATATCTATTTCCTCCTCATCATCTGATATATTAAGTTTTCGCTTACCGAGTGAAGATGCCATAACGAACGTCCAGTGAAGAACGAATGAAATATCCGAAAATCCCGAGAGTTTATATACACCGTCCCCTGCCGCCCCCGGGGGAGGGGGTGACACACGGCGTCCCCGCGCGCTAGCGCGCGGGGAACGCTTAATTTAACGGTTAAAAATATTTTTTTCCCAGTAATAATTACGATAGGAATTCTCGTAGATAATTATAGCCTCTATAAAATTTTTAAAAGTTAGAATTCTCATGGATAATTATACGATACCTCTTGGTTATAAAAATATATTTTGAATTCTCGTCGTTAATGTTACTTAATGATACCTCTTGGTTATAAAATATATTTTGAATTCTCGTCGTTAATGATACTTAATGATACCTCTTGATTATAAAATATATTTTGAATTCTCGTCGTTAATGATACTTAATGATACCCTAGGTATATACAATGTAACAAAAATAATTGCTGGCTGCGGGTATACTTTTTAATGATGGGTAGATATACGATTTCAAACACCTGGATACCCCTAGGTTATCAAATATATTTTTTAAAATTTACCGAGAATTCTAGTCGTTAATTATACTTAATGATACTTTTAGGTTGTAAAATATATTTTTTGTATTACAATGTTTCAAAAATAATTGCTTTTTTTATCTGGCTGCGGGTATACTTTTTAATGATATTAGATATACGATTGGAACACCTGAATTCCCCTAGGTTATCAAATATATTTTTTAAATTACATTGTATCAAAAAAATAATTGCTTTTTTATACGATGCACCTGGGTGTAATTACCGAGAAGTATTTTTTGCTTCGATTTGGGTGGAGTTTATGTAGAAGGCTAAAGACGCTTTCCAATACACGTCCTACACAGATGGAAAGCTTTAATTGGTATTTAATGGTTTTATAAAAAACGAAAAAGTGTGGGAATTTAAACAGGGATTTTTCGGGGGAAAGGTGCTCCGATCTTAAAATGGATGATATTTTTGGAAAAAGGTCGAAGGGTCAAAAACTTAAAAAAAAAAAAAAAAAATCTCTCTCGTAGATAATTATACTTTCAAAAATCACGTGTGAATTCTCCCAAGGTTTTTATTTTCTCGTAATTATCAGGTATAAGAATTTCTATCGCTTAAGGGTAATATTATGGAATTTTTAAGTGGAGATATTTTACTATAAAAAGACCCCGAGTTTTTGTTAGGAAAGTCAATCGAAAGTAAATGTTTGAAACTGCACTGCTCGTTCCTGAATAAAAATACCCGTGATGTGTTGTGAGTAATACTATTTTTATAAAAATATGGCTATGTTTCGCGATTTGAACTTACACTTAACAAAAAGCGGTGTAACGGTAACTGTTTGTCCGCGGGGAAGAGACGTAGAACCAACAGTTATTGTTGAAAGTGGAAACTTTATTTTAATACCATATAAAATATGGTACATCTTGAACAAACGTAAATCTGAATTCGCGGCCTGTATGCAGAAATCGTCAATTAAATTTTATCGTTGTCAGAACATCTATATATCTATTACGAGTTTGGGTCTTGTCTTTACGTATGACGAAAGCGTTCCAGTAACAATTAAACCCGAAGTATTTTCGCTTATTATGCAAGACCCCGTAAACGGGTTTATTTCAACCCATATTAACTTTATTATAAATCAAAGAATTTTCATAAAAAATATGCTACTCACCTTTCGAATTCTTTTGGGTGATTTTGAAAAAAAACTATTGGATGTTAAACGCGAGTATAAAACTACCTTACACGCATTTTGCAGCACGTTAAATTTAACCGATCTGTTAAAATCTTTCGAAAATAATTTACGTAATCCTCAAAATATTCAATGTGTTTTAAGCATTCAACAAATGATTTCGTACTGTTTAATTGAATTTTAAAAAATCTTTTTTAATCACTTGTAAATTACAATAATAAAAATATATGTTTTTTGAAAAAATGGTAAAAATATATTTAAACATTATAAAAATAGTGGTAAGCCCAATTCTTGGGCAAATCGCGTACTCCAATCGTCGTAATACCCGCGACAAGGAATAAAATAAATGGAGTGTCCACAATAGCAAAATAATTTTAAATAATAAACACAATTAACATTAGTACAATAGTAAGCGTCAACAATTCCATTAATAGCTAATACATTATAGGATACAATATGATATTGCGACGAAAAACAGTTAGAGCAAGGCATGATTTCAGAAAAAGAACAGTTAAATCTACAAAATGTATATAACTATTAATTTTTTAAATTTATAGTAAAAATAGATTTTTTCGCTTACCGATAGATACTAGCCAATTCCATTTCATTTTGACGCGGAAAATCCAAAATATCCGGAGTTTGAGAACTATAGTATAAAAGACAAATCTTTAAAATCTATAAGAAACTTCCAAGATAGAATAACGTACTAGTTTTCGGAAGCTTCTTCGTTATTGCTAGGGAGACCCATGTTTTTTAAAAGACTTTCTCGGATGAAGCGTTAAAAGAAAATGATAAAGTTTTCCCCGAGATATCTACTATTTCAAAAGAATTATTATTGGGCGTTGTCAAGGTTAACTACTTTTTTAAGAAATGTTTGGCACTACGGTTGTTTAAGAGAGGGGATTCTTATAGAGTGTTTAAGCTTAATATAAAAAGATAAGAGACAAGTTTCGTTATAATATATATATTTTTATTGAGAATTAATTTGAGATAATAATTTAGGTAAGCGTCTACGATCAATAAGAAAACAGAAATGAGAATTATTTAAAATATGAACAGGATAATATTTTTGATGATAGGAGAAGCAGATGAGATGTTGGTATAAAGGACACTCTCGAATAGGACAGAAGTAGAGCTTGTAGACAGTTGTACGTCGTTCCGGAACGCAGACAGTTTCCCTGATAGTGTAGTGGTTTGGAGTACGGCAATAACAATTAGGGCAGCGAGTAGGAATATCGTAGGTAGAACTATAAAAATAGGTTAAAATTAGTTTTTTATATACAATAAGACTCATTTCCAACTTACTTTAAGTCAATTTGTAGATCTTTTTCGTATAGGGGAAGTCGGTGTGATTTATATTTAGAAAGGAAATAGGTGTCTAAGAAAATGTGAATTGGATAGAAATTAGACTGATCCCAGGTAAGGCAGATGATAGTTCGGAAAAGAGGGCAATTAGGAGTAGCGCAAAAGTATAAAATATAGCGGGATTCAATAGTACGAAAAATGACATGAGAATTAAATTCGGTGGAAAAACAACAAGAACACAATGTAGGATAGGGATATTTAAGACTGTAAAAACATGTATTAGTTTATTAATTTTTAGATAATAATTTATTTTGCTTTACTTTAAATCAATTTGCATGCATGGGTATTCTTGAATCATTGCGTTGTAAAGTTCTTCGCTTTCGCTGTTTTAAAAATTTCTTGTTAGGTATCTTACAATTCCTCAAACTTATTTAAAACCTTACGTTTCTTCATCCGAGGATGATTCGGTAGAGACCACATCGGGGTCGTCGGCTTCGGCGAACATATCAATACTCGCGATTAATTCGTTTATTTCCTCCTCCACCCCATCTGGGATATCATGCTCCTCGTGGATGATGATTGGTTCTACTTCCAATTCATCATCGATATCCCAGAGTTGGGGTAAAGCGCTATATAAAATAGATCCGGTATTAAAAAATAATTTTAACTTGCTAGCTAAAATAACTTACAATTCCTCAACCGGTTGAGCAGCGTTTGAGTCAAAAGATTTTGCTGGACACATTTTTCTAGTAGTACTCTAGACTTTATCTATGAAGATATTTTCAAACTTAAAGTTTTTTGCGTTATGATGTGAAACTTTGAAATCCGTTCGGTTTATATATGAAATTTTCAAGGTTGTTAGCTTAAGAAGTCTAGTTAGGAATTTGTAATGAGCGTCGAGGTCATCCCTGGTTTTCTTTGAAAAAATATTTAACTGTTGGTTTTTTATGTATTAACGATTTTAAAGAAGGGTCCATATTAATGAGCGTCCCTATCGAAAAATATTTATCAGTCGTTTTAAGAAGGGTGTATATTATAAATGTATAATTTTAAAAGAGGCCCTCGCAACGTGCGTGTTTCTTATAAGATATTATTACTTTTCACAGACTTGAATGAAAAACAATTTTCGGAATTAAATACCACAGGCCAAACTGAGTTACAGAGTGGTCAGGATCTAAACTGTCTTTTTTGTGAAAAAGACGATATTGCTAGTTTCTCATCTATTGGTGGTGAAATTCATTACTGCGTTAACAATAATTGTGAAAAATTTAAACGGGCTATATACAAACAATATGGTAAAGTTTTAATCACCAATATTGAAAACGCTTACGCGATTCTGGACAATAGTTTTTTTTGTATCAATTGTAACCAGTTTTGTTACAAAGCTCAACGCCAAGAAAAAGAGTGTTCATACTGGGACAGTGAAGAGGAACCAAACTATTATTTGTGTAGCTTCCCCAAAAAATGAGAGAAATTTATTCGTACAATTTTAATGAAAAAAATATTATTGAACATGATTGTAAAAATAACGTACCTCGGTTAGGGACGTTATGTCTAACCGAAATTGAAGACAATCGTCAGAAATTTGCGCGAAAGTATAAAATAACTCATACAGTGATTAGAAAACTCGTTTGTGAAGAAATTTTGAAAAACAAGCGGGAGAGTTATGTTGTAGAACTATCTTGGGTCACTTTCTGTACAGTTGACTCATTATGTCAAATCGATACGGTTGATTGTGGTATTTACATCCCTACAACGGAGTGTAAACTAGGTCGGATTCATAAGTACTATAACAAACAAAACTGGCGTTGTCAACATCGAAAAGAGGCGGCCTACGTTCAGGGATACGTTTGTCACGACAGTGAGGCTGTTCAAGCAGTAATTAACACGGCGATTGTTAAAATCATTTACGAATGCAACTCTACGCTGACGTATAAAAACCCATTTCGCAAGAATTACGCAACATCTAACAGCTTCAGCTCAAATTTCTTGAAGCTGTTATATATTAGTGTTGTAATCGATTCTTTACGGTTCGGCAATTACTCTAAATCATCCTTATCAAATACATTGTCTAGATTTAGGGATACATTTTTTAAGGTTCGATACTCTTTTTGTAAAACCGGGCACTTTCGTGACAATGTATCCATTGATAACGTGTCTGAAGTGATTTTTTCAAAGAATGCCACCAATAAATCTTACGAAGATTTTCAAAATGCCAATCCATCTTTCCTAGAACTTGAAGGTGAAGATTGGGATTGGTAATTATGCCTCAATTCGGGAGTTACGTTTTTTAATCAAGCTCTTGGTATCCATGTTGATGTTGTGCCCGCAGTACCGCGACTGGGTACGTTATGTTTAATCACAATTGAGGATAATCGTGAAAAATTTGGTGGAAAGAAGAGAATTGCCAAGTACGCTATCGAACAGCTTGTGTGTCGGGAAATGTTAAAAAACGTATATGAAAGCAGGGTCGTGCAACTGACTTGGCCACACGCGTGGATAGAGTCGTGTCAAATCGATCCTAGAGATTGCGGTCGTCACGTTGTTACGACAGAATGTAAACTTGGTCGAATTCATAAATTCGATCCCAAAAAACAGTGGCGTTGTCAGCATTCGAATGAAGCAGCCTATATTTTCCAGTACGTGTGTCACGACAGTGATAGTGTTCAAGCAGTTATTAACACCGCTATAATAAAACTTTTATACGAATTAAACTCTCCTTTAATTGTAAAAAACCAATCGATTTTTGTTGGTAACTTTTCTCCTACTACTTTTTCAGTAGTATTTTTGAAATTTGCGTATTTATATTCTGCAATTACGGAATTGAACAAATTCAATTTTTCGTTTATGGACTTGACATTCACTTTTAAAAATTATACAAGAAAGTTTGCTTTTCTCGTACACCGTCATCATCCGTTTAAAGGTGTTAGCGGTGTATTTTATAACCCGATGATTACAATGTTTAAAAATGACCACTTAACGTATTTCAACAACGACTTGGAAAAACTAGATAAAATCTTAAAACGTAATTTTCCAAATTTTTCGTTTTACTATCGAAGAATTTAACCCCAGAAAGAACACTGTCAATTATAATTTACGAGATAGTGACAAATAATTTTACCTTTTGGTGAAATAAAAATTCAAAAATGGAGAACGTTTTTGGTATTGAATCACGTAAAAATATAAATCATCGGTTTTCGAGTTACGTGTGTTGCAAACCTATTAGTATTAAATCAGAAGGTGCAAACGCGATACCTCGATTAGGTACATTATGTTTGATCGAAATTGAGAACAATCGTATAAAGTTTGAAGGAAACAACCAAATATCAAAGCATGTTATTAATCAACTTGTACGTCGCGAAATGATAAAAAACTTGTGGACCAATCACATTGTTAAAATATCTTACTACCGAAGTGTATCTTACCACTTACGAAATGGTGAATGGTTCGAATGGACCTCTATCAATACCCGAGATTGTGGACGCTACGTTTGTAGTTCGGCATGTAAACTAGGAAGTTTACATAAATACAACCCTAATGAACTTGATCAATGTTATCGAGCAGCGTACGTTTTAGGGTATGTGTGTCACGATCAAGCGAGTGTTGAATCGGTATTAAATACTGCAATTATAAAACTTTTGTATGAATTCAACACTCGTTTGACTATAAAGAACAGACAATGCAATGACAACCCCCATATTAAATATATTATTACACCTGTTAGTTATACTGTTAATTTGTTTAAGTTATTATATATTAGCGTAGTTATTGAAGAATTGCATAAATATAATCATTCTTTAATGGATTTAACTTTCACTTTCGAAAAATTTAAAAATAAATTTAGTCTCATTACAAGATCTCCATATCTTCCAAGTATTTTGGAAGATAGAAACTTGAGATTAGCGTATGACCCCACTTTTAAAGTATTTTCAAAAGACGCTATTGATTATTATTATCATCAAGACTTGGAGCAGATGGAAAGACACTTTTTAAATTTATTTCCAAATTTTTGGAATATTTATCGCAGAATTTAATCGTGATGTAATCAATACAAATAAACATTTTTTTTTAAAAAATTTATTTCATCCTTTGATTTGTTTTTTACACCATTGACACAATCCTGTTTTAAAAAAATTCTGATCTAAAATAGGTAAGAGTACAGGATAAAAACCAAGAAGCGCTACTCCTGGGTTCATAGATAACATTCCACAAATAATTCCTACAGGTACAGTTATGGGAAGGATAAGTAATAACCCACCTAAACAGACATTTTCTTTTACAACCTGTAAAACACGCTGCGTACAACATCGATTATTACAATATTCTTCAGTCTTGGATTTGCTTGTAGTTGAAACGTATTTCTCCGTTGGTGGTACATCTCTACCTATCTCATCGATAGAACAATGTATAGGTATGTTGCATGTCGAAAACCCTTTCACAATTGGGCATTCCGGGGAATATTTCCGATGCTCCTCATTTACTTTATCATTAGCTTTCCAACTATGTAATGTTATATCGCAATAAAAACATTTAACGGCGTCGCCTTTCTTTAAATAATAAAAACCATGTTTCGCAAACTCTGACGGTCTTATATTACTAACGGGGTAATCTTTAAAAGTTTCGAGCCGTAGTTTTTCCCAGTTCATTATAGCTTTACGTTTTGTCCCGAACTAATATCATTTCAAACCCTGTTGCTGATATATCTTACAAATTTTACCTACGTCACAACACTACACGTGACTCACAAGTGACTCGCATTTGATTGACAGGCGTGGGATTCTGAATTATGCAAATTATAATCATTTTCGGTTCATTTACATGTTTAAGGTCGGATCTCTGAATTATACAAATTTAGATCCTAATTTGCATAGTCAAAAGTGGGATTTCTGAATTATGCAAATTTGGATCATTGTTGGCTAATTTGAATGCCTAAAAGTGTGGTAACTTACTACTCACGCAACCTTTAACAATCTAAAGCTGGAAACGAATATCAGGGGTGGAGACAGTATCGACTTCACATTGAACGCTTCAGAAGCAAGCGAGTTAAATCGATTAATGCCATATATCAATGAACATGTGAAAAAGCTTGTATCGAACGAACAGGTCTATTTATTACTTGGTGATTTGATTTGCGCTGAACTTATTACCATATATAAAATATTACACATAGATTACGGTGAATTCTTTTCTTTCGAAGAAATTGAAGATCATATTAATTTTGACCGTGTACTATCATATTTTGGCTCGTACGTTTCACCGTATAAAATATTAATGGCTTTTGAAAGTAGATTAAAGGAACGCGGAATAAGTTTTGATTTTCAATCGTATAATATATTTAATATATTAATGTCTCAAACTTCTTATTTAAAGAAACGTATAAGCGTTGTCAATCTTATTGGCCTGGTGTAAATTTGTATTGAAATAAATTTTTTAAAACGTAATTTTTGTCATTTGATCTGGATAGGCATATATATTTATAGGACCATAACAAGACGCTTCTAAAGCATTGTGGACAACAATAACTAGTCTACAAAGAAATCGGCTAGGATTGTGTTATTATCGTTAGAAATCATTTGAACTCGGGGTCAAATTCTGTTTTTCAGGAATGTGACAGCGTCTAGACTTGTATTTATTAATGTACAAAAATCACTCTCAGCCTAAACACTGACGAACCACTACTACTAAGACTAAATCCAGCACCAAACTTTCAACATGTGAGTATAATGTTTTTTCTCCTGAAATCATAGAATAAGTTTTTTTGTTATTTAGGGCACCCAATCCTTTACCGTTTGGGGATGAGGTCTTTGAATTTCTAAACCCACCTGTCCCAGATGAACCTTTAGAAGAAGAACCTTTTCCTGTAGCGGAACTAGAGGAAGTGGTGGTGGGGGGAGGGGAGGAGGAATGGGAGAATGAATCCAATTCTGATGAGGAATTGGATGAGGATGATGAAGATCCTACGCCATTGGATTGTAACATCCAACGGTAAACATTCCATGTTTTCTCCTATTTTTTAGTAGCTATATTTCCTCCGTAAAATTTGAGCAGGATCTTAGCCCAGATCCATCAGGCGGCCGAGGAAGAAGAACGGCTTGCCAACAACGCAGTACGCACGGCCGTCGAACAAGTGTACGCGGTCGAGACAAATTATGTTATCGAAGCCCTGGGTCAAACCCTGTTGGGTTTCATGGTATTCCCTGTAGAACCCCTAGAAGAGGCACCCCTAGTCGAGGAACAGCCCTTAAACATAGCTAACTGTTATTCCGGCTTGTAAGTTATATAGTTTTTTTTCTTTTTTAAGACCATTTCTAATTTCTTTTTTCTTTACAGTCTCAATACGGCCATCTTAAAGTTTTTTAAAAGGAGAGCCCGAATATACAGGGAATCTGAAGGGGAGGTTGATGATGACGGCGTGATTGACGCCGCGTCCGTTCGGACGGCAACCGAGCACGACGTCGGGCGAAACTGTTCCTCGACTAAGTCGCCTACGGGGTGCTCGCCCAACAGATGGTAGATCTAGGGCTTTTTCGCTAACATAATATCCGCGTCTCGGGGGGGCTATTCAATTTCCCGCCCCTAGCCCCCAAAGGTAAGAAACCGTTTTTGTATATTATAAGGGGGGGGGGTAAAGAGCGTCTGGGTTTCAACGGTCCCCCTCCATACTATATATACGGAGAGTTTCCCAATACTAAAATCATTCTCGCTTTAGCTTTGGCCAGAACATCATCCACCATTATCATATGAGCATACTGTTTTTTTCTGAAATCGTGGAAAGACTAACTTTTGAACTTAATAGGGCGTACAGTCATATTGACGATGTTCTTTTGTACACGGACGACGAGGAGGACCCGAGACAAAATTTTCACGAGTGGCAACACGGTCATCCACCCCCACATCAACCCCAGGAAAACCCGCCGAGAGTAAATGAACATCCGCCAAATGATTGCAGCCTCTTCAGGTAAAGTCTCTATATTTTTTAAAACTTTAATGGCTATATTAAAACATTTTTTATAGGATCCTTGCTGATGTCCATAAGGACTTAGTGAGGATTCGCGCGGAGAATCTCGGACATGGTTTTGATCTCCGCGAGGACGATGTTGTCTTCCGGGAGTTGAGTTCTCGACTCATACCATTCGTTGACATAACACCCACTCCCGGAAACCCTATGCCGGTTTACGTTAACACGTCTCGCTCGGGCTCGTAAGTTAATTAGCATTATTTTTTTTAAAGATGGATCCCTAATATCTTTTCTTTCTATTTTTAGTCTCAATACCGCTATCACCGACTATTTCAAGGGGAGAGCGGGTACCCCCAATGAGGGAGTCCTAGACCGGCATAGGCAAAAACGTTTCCTCAGAGCTGTAGCCGATGATGTTCATTTACAAACAGGCCTTTAATATTTCAATTTTTTTTTATTTAAAATTATATATATATACAAATAAAACATGGATAAAATATTTAACGCCTCTTGATTTATACATACATATTGCAAAAGTAAAAAAAATGCCCCGCTTTAAAAAAAAACGTTGAGAGAGAAATTCCTAGGCTTGTACATGCATTCCCCCGCTTTGCACGTGTAACGGAGAGAGGAAACCGAGAGATATATTCCTATAACATTTCAGTGCTATACGGAGAGAAAACGAGCGCCGCTAGGCTTGTACATGCATTCCCCCGCCTTGCACATGTAACGGAGAGAGGAAACCGAGAGAGAGGAAAAAAAAACTCTCCAGTCTTCACAGCGCTCTCGCGGCGCTCGCCGCTAGGCTTGTACATTCGCAAGCGTAAAAATAAAGAGACGGTCAAAGGGAAAGAGACGGTGAAAGTCAGGAGGGAACCAAGAGAGAGAAAAAAAGACTCTCCAGCCTTCACAGCGCTCTTGCGGGTATCGGGCTGGGTAAAGAGAAAGTGAAAGTCAGAATAAAAAGGGGGACTTAGCGCAAAGAGAGAGCATACACTCAAGAACAACCTCCACCCTTCAGGTGGAGGAGGTGAGGGGGAGACACACCAACCCCCTCCGGGGATGGAGGCATGGGGGCAAAATTTCGTCCCCCCCTTCGCGGGTATAAACCATGGGGGAAAAAAATTCATCCCCCCTGCGCTGCCCGCGGGTATCGAGGCTTACTATTCTCTCATGGCTTTCATAATGTCAAGTAATTTTGTACTAATATTTGGCAATGGGGTAGAAAAATATTCATTGGTATAAAAGTATCTAGAGAGGGATATTTGAGTGAAATTGTTGGACAGAAATTATCTGCATGTAAGACCAAAATTAATTCGTTCAGTCTCAAAGTATATCGCACACTGAACAGCCAAAAGAGTTAAAGGGTAAAGTATATATAGTAGATTAATAAAAGGTTACATGGTAGATGTTTTGATGGAGGAAGGCGGTACGGGGGAGAAGGAAGTGGTGGGGGAGGAGGAGGTGGTGGGGGAGGAGGAGGTGGTGGGGGTGGTGGGAGAAAAACCCCCATCCTCCAAAGTGACTGGAGGGGAGTCCCAATCAGCTCCAACAAATGCTAATGCAAAAGCCATGGAGACACCATTTTTAATATTTTGTAAGTATTAAGCCACATTTAAAAATGAAAAGCTTTTATTAAATTGGGGCTCATTAAAAGAAATTTAGCTTCAGGTTTTTGTCATAAATATCCCGAAAGCCTGAAGTTTTAAATATATCTAACAACCTCAATTCCTTTTCTGAGTTTCAAGTAAAACTTTTTGTTTACAACATATTTTTTTGTAGCATCATTAGTTCATCATCATTTTTATCTTTAAAATTTTAGTCTCTTTTTTTTATGAAACATTTTCTTGCCCAAAAATTAAAATAAATCCATTTCATCCATAAATCCATTCTTTTTAATCCATTTTAATGAAGTAACGTTCCATTCTTAATAACTGACCTTTGCAAATTTTATTCTTTTAATTTAAGAAATGGTTTCGCAACTCTTTTTTGTCCTTCGAACATTTGAAATGGTTCTTAAGAAACAATTGTCCAGCCATTTCGTTATCCCTTGAAGTTTACAAACAGGTGACCAGCCATTCCCTTGTCTTTTGAACTTAATAAATAGTTTCCCAGCCAGTTTGTTTTCTCTCGGCCTTAAAAAACGTTTGACCAGAGTGGGGCACCATAGCATTTAGCCCTTTCGTCTCGCAGCAAAAGGATCCCGGGTTCAATGACGGAGTGTGCCACTGGGTCACAATCTACGAACGAATCCTGCGTAGTTTGCAAGTTCTCTCCCCATTTAAAATTTTTCCTCCACGGCCTAACACTGTTTCTCCTTTCCATCAAAATTTGTAGAAGTTAACGATAATTGTTAGGGTAGGGCGCTCTCAGTTAGCTGTGGCATAGGGGCTAGCTACAGCTCCTCTATGCATTGTAAAGGGACCCACCTGTAAGCAAGGCACATGCTTAGTGTGGCCAAACCTTCCCAGACAAAAGCTTAGATTATATTTCGTTATCCCTTGGGCTTAAGGAACAGTTGACCAGCCATTTTGTTATCCCTTGAACCGTAAGTTTATAAGATATGTTCCATAAGTAAAACTGATAGTTAAAGAACGACGCAACGACGCAAGAATTGGCCTCACACGTTTTCCAGCCCATCTTCCTACTTAGTGCATGATAAGCTTTTGACAGAACCTCACCAGCTGTCGCTTTACGAGAATAGACGTTCCGCTAGCGCCACTTCATTACAAGCTCTCAGTCACCTTGACAAATTTATGGTTCAAGTTAAGAAACGATTGAACAGCCATTTCGTTATCCCTTGAAGTTAAGAAAAGGTTTTTTCATTCATTTCATTATCCCTTGACGTTAAGAAACGGTTTCACAGCCATTTTGGTATCTCTTAAAAAGATTCATTCCGCCATCCTTATTCCATTTTTTTTGATTAATTTTAATAAATTAACGTTCTGTTCTCATTAATCCATTTTAATAATTATTATCCCTGAACTTAAGAAAACGTTTCCTAGTTATTTTGCTATCCCTTTATCTTACAAATGGTTATCCAGCCATTTCCTTAGCAACACAAATGAATAATTTATTGTAACATAAATGAATCATTAATTACTGTAAACAAATATTAATTTTTATTAAATAATTAATTTCTTGATCAACTTGCGTTAATCAATTTCTTCATAACTTAATGACATTTCGACGAATTTTTAAAGAAAATAACTAAATATTTGCCTTTCTTTAAGTTTCTGCCTGCAAGCATAGCCCACTCGATCCGCGCTTATGGACACAAGCTGCTCGCGCTATATATTAATATTTGACCAGGTCACGTCGTCTGCTAAACTTAGGAAGTGGACAATTAATAAAATTTTTTGAGTTAATGTCTGGACTCTGGTTACCCTTGAATTTTCTTAGTGGTCCCGTGGTTTTATTTTTAAACTGGTCATTTGCCCTGTGCCATCGCCTTATTTCCCACACTGGACAAGGAAGCATTTCTCATGATTGAGTCATGAAGGATAATGGCCATCAGGGTGGGAAATAAGGATTTTTTTAAACTGGACATTGGGCCAGCGACCCCTCTGGCCTGGAATAAATAAACTGGTCCATGACCACTGACCAGGGCGCGTCGTCTGCTAAATTGAACAAGTGGATAATTACAATATATTAGGTAATGTCTGGACTCTGGAAACTCTTTAATTTTCTTAGTGGTCCTGTGGACCACTGACCCCCCTCCGTTTTAATTTTTAAACTGGTCCAGGCAATTTTTAAACTGGTCATTTGCCCTGTGCCACCGCCTTATTTCCCACGCTGATGGCCATCATTGTTGTGTAAGAGACAGCGTGGCACAGCGTGGGAAATAAGACGGTGGCACAGGGCAAATGAACAGTTTAAAAATTGCCTGAACCAGTTTAAAAATTAAATCGGAGGGGGTCAGTGGTCCACAGGACCACTAAGAAAATTCAAGGGTTTCCAGAATCCAGACATTAGCTAATATATGGTAATTATCCACTTGTTCAATTTAGCAGACGACGCGCCCTGGTCGGTGGTCATGGACCAGTTTATTTATTCTAGGCGACAGGGGTCGCTGGCCCCATGGATTTATAATAGAAGCTTACGCTTCCTGGATATTTCACTGTAGCCTTCAGTAAGGCATTTTGATTTTAAACACATTTATGCCATAAAAATTCGCGCGCGTGGGGACTGGGGGCTGATGACGTAGAAATTGAGGCAAACTTTTTACTCTCGGAGCGCGTGTGTGCGCGCTTTTCTAAAAATTATTTCTCGCGCGCTATTAAAAATTAGAACTCGATCGCGTGAAAAACTTCCACCCCCTCTGAATTTGGCTCAATTTCTACGTCATCAGCCCCCCAGTCTACACGCGCGCGAATTTTTATGGCATAAATGTTGTGCGCGTTTTAAGGCGAGTGGAATATCCAGGAAGCGTAAGCTTCTATTATAAATCCATGCTGGCCCAATGTCCAGTTTAAAAAAATCCTTATTTCCCACCCTGGCCTGGCAGCCCCATATTTGTTTAACCTGCCCCTAGCCCACTCGATCGCGCGTAACACGCCGCAAGATTCAGAGCAGCGTCCGTGAGCATGGATCGAGTGGGCTATGCCCTACCTGGCCAAGTCAGCTGACTTAGGTGAAATATTTATTACTTCTATCATGAATCTATATAACTATGAGTATAAAGCTGCGTTACGCTGTCTAACCGTTTGGGCGAAAGGAGACATCAGTCACGTGTCTGCTAGTGTTAGGAGCGGGAGAAGGGAGGTGGAGTCCGGGGGGGTGTAAATTCGAAACATCACTTCCTCTTGTCTCATGATTGGCTATTTGAGCTACGCAAAACGCGTCAAAGCTAGGAGGGTAACACCCAAATCAAATCGACATGATAGAAGGGGCATACGATAGAGCTGTATATTCATAGTTATAGTTATATAGATTCATGCTTCTATGCGACTTAATTCTAGACATTCTTGAACGAATCATCTAGTGAAAATTTTATAAGACAGGCTTCTGGCGATGGGTTTTTTCTGAGCCAAATTTGCTTTTAAAATTGAAAAAAAATTCATTTCAACCTTTTTTCCTCTCTTCAGAAATTTAATAATGACAGTGTGTTACATATTTATCCAAAATTTATATTAATTAATTAACACACTGTACATCCGTATAATTTGTAATCTCGTGCTTGGAAGAGGCTGAATTAAAAATATTAATTTGATGACAGGAATCAGTGATGGTGTGATTGAATCTATCATTTATTTTGTCAGCAAAAACCTATCTTCGTAGCGGGGGTGGTCCTAATTTGCCAATAGATTTTTTACAAACTTTTTTTGCAAACTTGCCAATACTAGTTGTAGCTTACCCCTCGAAAAGTTTGCAAAAATTTTATACTAATTTGCCAATACTTTTTAAATTTTTTTACAAACTTGCCAATAGAAAAGTTTGTAAAATCTTATACTAATTTGCCCATAATTTTTTTCATTTTTTTTACAAACTTGCCAATAGAATTATACAAACTAACAAATAATAAGAGGAAATCACAAATGTCAAAAACTATGTGACAACTTACCAACCATCGTCTGCTTAGTACTACAACTTATGAAGAAGCCGAGGATGTAATTCCCCAGAGAAATTAAAGAAATACATCTTAATTGCTTAGCTTTTAATCGAAATAATGTAGAAAAACACTGTAAAGTTAATAATTTTACAAAATGTTGAAAAAATATTAGCATTATTTTTCAGTTTCTAAGACTTTTATGCGTAAATTCTTTGACAAAGGAGTTTTCCTCCATGTAAATGGTACCAATTAGTGTCTAAAATTAATTAAATATTATTTCTAATTATTATTTACCGTTTTCATAGGATTTCATTAGAAAAAAGACCAAAATTCTAATTTGCCACTACTTTTAAAAACAACTCCAGAAACTAGTTTTCCTCCATGGATATGGTACCAATTAGTGTCTAAAATTAATTAAATATTATTACTAATTATTATTTACCGTTTCCATAGGATTTTATGGGAAAAAAAGACAAAATTTGCCACTACTTTTAAAAACCACTCCAGAAACGAGTTTTCCTCCATGGAAATGGTACCAATTAGTGTCTAAAATTAATTAAATATTATTACTAATTATTATTTACCGTTTTCATAGGATTTCATTTGAAAAAAGTCAAAAATTGAATTTGCCACTACTTCTAAAAACCACTCCAGAAACGAGTTTTCCTCCATGGAAATGGTACCAATTAGTGTCTAAAATTAATTAAATATTATTACTAATTATTATTTACCGTTTTCATAGGATTTCATTTGAAAAAAGACAAAAATTGAATTTGCCACTACTTTTAAAAACCACTCCAGAAACGAGTTTTCCTCCATGGAAATGGTACCAATTAGTGTCTAAAATTAATTAAATATTATTACTAATTATTATTTACCGTTTTCATAGGATTTCATTTGAAAAAAGACAAAAATTGAATTTGCCACTACTTTTAAAAACCACTCCAGAAACGAGTTTTCCTCCATGGAAATGGTACCAATTAGTGTCTAAAATTAATTAAATATTATTACTTATTATTTTTTACCGTTTTCATAGGATTTCATTTGAAAAAAGACAAAAATTGAATTTGCCACTACTTTTAAATTTTTACAAGCTTCTCCAGAAACGACTTTTTCTCCATTGAAATGGTACCAATTTGTGTATAAAATTAATTAAATATTATAACTAATTATTATTTACCGTTTCCATAGGATTTTATGGGAAAAAAAGACAAAATTCTAATTTGCCACTACTTTTAAAAACAACTCCAGAAACGAGTTTTCCTCCCAACAAAATGTTTCTTCAATAACCCCAAAAATTATGTATAATTGTTGAGGCTTCACACAACATTCGAAAGTACAGTTAAAGAACCTCTTGTGAAATGGCTCCTGTTTGAAACATGTTTAGTATTTTGTGAGATTTTTGACACAATTATAACTCGACTATTTTCGATAATCAGAAACTGCATTGGTTTGTGACCGTCACTGTTGCGGTAACACTGCAAGTTCGGGTCGTGTGCTTTTGTTATTGATGAATTTCAGACCGAATGCATATGGTAATCTGCACCGGGAAAATTTCATCACATATAATTACTTATTAAAACCATCACTAAACATGGCGTAAAATCAAGACTCCACCGATTTATGTTCTTCTGTTTCTCACAAGCGATGCGCGTTTACGAATGTTGCACTACTACTAGAGGTGCGTTCTGTATACCAATAGTTTTATGTAATAATTTCTGTTAAATTCGAATTCACACGACAATTACTTCATTGCACTATCGTTGTGTACGCTGTTCAACGGTTGTTGCTGGTGGCACTAGGCACACTTTCTTGTTCTTACATGGTCTTGGTGTTGGTTTTATTAAGTTCAAAGCGCCAGGCACCTATAGGGTAGGATCGCCGACATGTATCGTATACCCTCAAACTTTGTCTCCCAGAAGCTTGACTTACAGGAGTGCGCCACACTCCCGGCTAAACTTTAAGCTTTAAGTTTAGCCTTGTAGGAGAGAGGAATGGAGTGGAAACCACCATACCTATACGGGATTTACGAGAGGTATTTCTGTGGGCGCTGCCATAACCTGTTGGCGGCCTTAAGTTAGTGGCTGACATTCCCTGTCGTCGAACGCGCTCCGTAGCCTTGGCAGAACAACTCTCCAAAAAGGGGGTGGTAACCTCGTAAGTCCCGTATAGCGTTGCCTCTGTACCCCTACCTACGGCACCGTAGTCCTCACAGCATCCTCAGCGGTTAGGTAGGGTCGAGCGCTTTCTTTACGAACCTTGGTCGTACCCAGCGTGGGAAATAAGGCGCTGGCACAGGGCAAATGACCCGTTTAAAAATTCGGAGGGGGGTCAGTGGTCCACGGGACCACTACGAAAATTCTACGGTAACCAGGGTCCAGACAATATCTGAACTATTTTAATTACCCACTTCTTTAGTTTAGCAGACGACGCGCCCTGGTCAATGGTCATGGACCAGTTTATTTATTCCAGGCCAGGGGGGTTGCTGGCCCAATGTCCAGTTTTAAAAAAATCCTTATTTCCCACCCTGGTCGTACCGGACGAAATTGAAAAGGACGCTCCCTCTATCTTAAAAATAGAAGCTAGTTCTCGTACACATAAAATGGCGCTACGCGGTAGCACATGGCAACGCCTACCGAAGGGTAGGGGCGTGCGCGAGGTACATTGGGAGAGATACGGTGCCGCAGGTCGCCCATCATCATTTCCAATCCATCTCAACTCCCTTATCCCTGATTTAGCGGCCCGAACAAAAAATCAAGCACAGCCCACTCGATCACGCTTTGGCTGCACGGCAGCACGAGTGCACGTCAGCGTGTGAAATAAGGTGGTGGCACAATTACCGGTTTCAAAATTGACTGGTACAGTTTAAAAATTAAATCGGAGGGGGGTCAGTAGTTCACGGGACCACTGCGAAAATTCATGGGTAACCAGTGTTCAGACATAGGGGCGCTTTTGTAAGAGGGGATACTCTACGTGCCTGGTACGGGGGATGACACTGAGCTAAGAGATAGAAGGGTATGACGTTACTCTATATTCGAGGGCGGGGGGGGGATTTGGTGGCCAACCGCCCTGTTTAAAAAATCCTTATTTCCCACCCTAGTCGGGGAATTTAGGATTTTTTTAAACTAATCCTTTGGGGAGTCGGGACCAGTAACCCCCATTTTTTGAATTTAAAAACTAGTCCAAAAGGAAGATTGCTATTTCCCAGACTGTAGTCTGCACAATGCTAGCTGCACTGCATTGGCCTCAGCCCTCTGGCCTGGCGAGTATATATACCACAGCCCACTCGATCACGCTTTTGCGCACACGCTGTCAACTCCCCTTCTAACAATGTTTTTTCCTGTGCGAAAGCGCGTATTTCAAATTTTCGGGTTTTACGTTCGAAAATTCTAAGCTTTGACACAGTTTTTTCGCACAAATTTTTAAGAAAGTGGTTGAAATCTCTTGAAATTTTAATAAAAGTAGAAATCCGACCACAGTATGAAAACCTACATAAATTTGTCAAAGATATTGTCAATAATGGCATTATTAACTTAAACCTTGAAATTACGTACCAACTAACATATAGTGAATGACTAGGCCAATAATAGAGTTTGTACAACGTCTTTATGTAAGATACAGGTTAGCTTAGGGTCAATACTCGTGTCCAAGAAATAAGTAGATCGAATATCGATACGAACACTCGTTTGAAGTAATTTTCAGGTATTTATCAGCTGGTGAAATACCATGGCAGTAACTGGCCTATTTTTCCATTCTAATGGCGTGAGATAGAAAACTCATTTTCCCACGCTTTTGATTGGCCATTTCCGTTTGGATAGTAAGGTTTTAGTTTTGTTTTAGTGGTTTTCTTCAGCTCAATATTTTTTTATTTATTTGTATTTGTCCACAAAGTCAACAAATGTGACGTGTATGTGAACAACGCAATTCGATACGCTATAGGATAGGCAACTCCCTATCTCGAACGACAGCTTATTCTGTATATACTCTGTTACAACATCGGTTGTCTGTATGCGCAAAACTTGGTCTGTATGTAACCTAGTTTTGTGGGTACTGACAAGAGACGAAAACTTCAGGATTTTCTGGATTAAAAATATCCGCGGGTTTTTTTTTAGCTCGAGTGCGCGGACCCCTAGGCCTTAGTTTCAAAAACTTGTGAAATTGCCTACAGCCTACAACACGTATTTGCAACTAAGGCCTAGAGGTCCGTGGACTCGAGGCAAAAACTAGCGGATATTTTAAATCCTGAAGATCCTGAAGTTTTTCGTCTCTTGTCAGTACGCACAAATCTAGGTTACATAGAGACCTAGTTTTGCGCGTGCTAACAACCGATGTTGTAACAGAGTATATACAGAATAAGCTGTCGTTCGAGATAGGGAGTTGCCTAACCTATAGCGGGGAAACAAATTTCTCACGCGCATTTTTTATACATGGTATTACAGTGGACGTGTCTGTGCGTGTGTGTGTGTGTTTGTCTGTCACCGCGCTTTCGCAATTGGCAAATCGTAGCAAACGTGTTCCCAATTTTTACCTCTCCGAGTGACGTATGTCACGTGAGAGGTATTACACCGGCCGTGTCTGTCTGTCTGTGTGTCTGTGTGTCTGTGTGTCTGTGTGTCTGTGTGTCTGTGTGTCTGTCAGACCCCACGTGACCGCGTTCGCAGTTTGCGTATCGGAGCAAACGTGTTCCCAATTTCCGGACTGCATTGACAGTTCACGGAAATTTGGGTTTGTCTCCTCTGGCTATTCTACTTGAGTTCCAACACCACCAGTTTTGGTTTTCGTCCACTCCACATGGACACTAGTCTGTACTTGCTAGCTTCCAAGCACCACCATCTTCTGTTCTTCGTCAATTTCACCTTGACACCACCTTCTATGCACCACCATCTTCTGTTCTTCGTCAATTCCACATTGACACCAGCTTCTATGCACCACCATCTTCTGTTCTTCGTCAATTCCACATTGACACCAGCTTCAATGCACCACCATCTTCAGGTCTTTTGTCCATTCCACATGGACGCCAGTCAGTACATTCTGGCTTCTTTTCCTCCGTCATCGTTTGGTTTCAATATATACGCGGCGATCGGCTAGGGTTACGAGAAACGTCTAGCCTCCCAATGGCAGGGCTTCCACCATCGGTTCACGCGAATGCGTTTTTATTTGGTTTTAAGATATACGCGGCGAGCGGCTAGGGTTACGAGAAACGTCTAGCCTCCCAATGGCAGGGCTTCCACCATCGGTTCACGCGAATGCGTTTTTATCTATTATTATAATGGAATCGAAACGTATATATACCCCAAAATTTGAAAAAAGCGGGCAAGAGGGGTACCCTTCACTTTAAACGTCAATATTAGCAAAGTTTCGAAAGATAATAGGACCAACTTTATTTTAAACTATTTAACTATTTTTAAAGTTATTTACTGGCGATTAAAATAATTAAAAATAATTATATTTATTTAAATATTAAAGATAAACCCAAGTACCGAAGTCGTTAAATCATTGCCTCCTATATCTATCAAGGCCCGTGCATTGCGTTATATTTCGTACATTGTCTCTTATATCTTTTTAGGCCCGTGCATTGCGTTATATTTCCTACATTGCCTCCTGTATCTATCAAGGCCCACGCATTGTGATATATTTCCTTCATTGCCTCCAATATCTATCGAGGCCCGTGCATTGCGATATATTTTTGAGAACAACAACCAAAATGGGAAGCTCCTCTCAGAACCATAATAATTTGTTTTCTCAGTTATATGAAATGAAAATATGGATAATATTTTCGGCAATTCGATTTGAATGGCTCTTTCTGATGTATCATTCTCTCAGCACTGTTCATAATGGACAGGAACGTAGAGATTCGAGACACTAGGAATTACGATAGTGTTTCAAATCCTCTGTATTGAGGGCTTAAAGGCTTGGAGTGAGTCGAAAGATAAATACACATCCTATTTTTTAGTTGTACCATGCGTACCACAATGTTGCCAGGCGTTTATTGAAGGATGCTTGGGTACAGACTGTTACGTCTACCAAGTTTCCTAGCATCGAAGAATAAATAGGATTCATAGAAGCCAGTGTTAAGGGCATGTCATGGGTCAAGTCGTTAAATATATCGACGCAGTTAAATAGCTGATGGCATTATTTTATCCACTTTCCCATTGCCTTTCGAGTGGAAGTTCAACTTTGGCACGGACGACAGATGGCGCTCTTAAACTTCTACCCCCAAAAATCGTTGTTGTCTGCTCGTTTTCCCCTTCCGCGTTTTTTCGTTATAAACTTATGATTTAACGAACTGTTAAGATAAAATTTCCTATTTCCTAAGACAGATAAGCTTCTACTCCTTTCATATTACTCCCAGTTAGATTTAACGCTTAAAAAATATATTTTCAATAAAAACACCGCTTCCACTAGTGGATTTATACTCCTTGTTAGATTAGTGTAGGTGTAGAGAGTAATCATTACAAACGCTAAAAAATATATTTTCAAAAATGAAGAACATAGAACATTTATTCTATATCAAAAAATATTTTGGTGGTAAGATTGCTTTAGAAAAATCCAAACGGCTAGATATTGGTAAAAAAGACATGTGTAAGCTATTTGTAGATGAGATAATTGTTTTACATGTTTTAAATGAGACTAAAACTTCCACTATTGTGTCTAAAAAAGTGTTGGCAATGTATATTTTTTAAATATGACGGAATTGCGGTTGATATGACAGCGCCCTATTTGCGAAAAAAACCTTTTTTTAAACAGTTGAATCATTCTTTGATAGAATTTCGAAGGAAGAAGTTAAGTGTTAGATTTGCTCGATTAATTTTGTTCGGCTAATAATATAATTAAGCCTTACGTATTACTGAAGGAGATTGATTTTGCCAACTTTTGTGAGTATTGAACTGTTTAATAATTATTTTGGTTAAGTGGGAGCCTAGCTTATGTGTGATTGGGTTGTGGCTTCCATGTTTTGGGGACATTTGCTTTTTGTGTGGCGAGGTATGATTCAGCTTTGATATGGACAAATGTTACAAATCATACTGGTAGACTAAGAATACGGTTGAGGTATAGCGAGAGAGTAGAGTTTCCACAGCAATTGAGAGATATTGAAAAGGCTTGAACAATAGACTATTTTAAAATTCAATTCCTGCACTTGCAAAGAATTAAAAAAAGCGATAGATGCATATATTTTGGTTGTTTAAGGGGTAGTGATAGTCATCTCCACTCGGAGAGGTAATATTTTGGCTTTCCCAACTTGTTGCCTCCTACTCTCATTATTAAGAATTAAGATTAAGAAGCACGCGTTGATCGGCAAGGGTTAAGAGAAATGTCTAGCCTCCGAATGGCAGGGCTTATCAATCAAAAATTTCAAAAAATTGTGATAGAGGCATAGCTTGAATTCAAACGTCAACAATTGGTATGTTTCAAATTATTTAGGAATAAAGTTTCTCAAAACGATTTAAGTATAATAAAGATAAATTAATGACGATTAAAATAATTAATATCAATTATATTTAATTATTTAAGAAAAACCTCTTAATTGGTTTTCCAACTTGTCTTATAATGGATTAAAAAGTTTATCACTCTACACTAAGGGAGGCTTTCTTCCCTCCAAGGTCTATGGAAAATGCTTTTTGCAACCGAGTATTATGTTTTACAAAACATAGTTTTTTCATTGTCATATCTGTTAAAGTTAGGCCACTAATGTTCATTTATTTCGAAAACAATTAACAAAAACAATTTTCAGGTTCAAAACCAAATTTTTTGGGGTACCCCGTCTTCGGTGATAACCTGGGGTTCGAATTTCTAAATTTCATCGGATATGACAAAAATAATCATTTCGCAACATACATTGGCGGATGCAAATCGAATTATCGGGTTAAAACCCTGGTTAGTTATGTTGAAAGGGAACATTTTGAAAATAAAGGAATTTACTTTATAGGAAACACCGAAATGGTACAGGTCAGTACTCCTTTTTTTTCGACAAACCTTCACATTAAAGGTATAATGAAATCGCAATTGACCGGCCATTTCATTTTCTTTTTAAACTAACACGCTCAATAGAGCAATGTGAACATAAGTTTATAATTAGATTCATTTTTGCAAACAATTTTTAAATATTCGAATTATTTCGAAGTTTGTCGCATTTTCAACAGGATGATCACATTAAAGGCCTTTTAATCTGTATTATTTTTAGTTTGAACGTTACGGAAGTGAAAAGGTGCTAACAGACGTGAAAGTGAGTTTAATAAAACTTGTGCAGTTTCTGAAAGATAAAGAAGATATAATACTTGTGACCACTATACATGAACCCGAAGTGGTAAATGTACTTGAAACAGTAATTTCAAAACACGATCGTAAGTTAAACTATTTTACTTTTTATACATATGTAAATGACTATTTGAAATTTATTTTCAATTTAGATATCAAAATCTTGGATATCGACCAAAATTTCATGAAAAAGTAAGAAGTATTTCCATTACGTTTTTTTCTATGAATTGTCTGTTTAGTTTATCTCCTGATATAAAATTATTTTAAAGTGACGTTAAAGCGGATCTCAAAGAAATCAAAACCAAATTACTGAACATTTTATGTAAATTTGGAAACGTGACAAGTTTTGAAATAGTGCAAGAAGAAAACAAAATGACCCCAATCACATTGTGGGTAAAAAAATTAATGGATGAACTAAATCCTACGAAGCCCCTTGAATATAAGAAAGAGGACATTCTAAGCGAAGTAATTAAATATTATTGCAATATTATTATTTAACGTTATTTATTCACCATTTCAACAGAAACCCAGAAGTAGAGCCAGGTTTGAACGAGACACTTTGAAACTGTTTTCAATTTTTTTTCGATAGGTTCAATATTCAAATTAAAATGGATGAAAAAAATTTAGCATTCTTTTGATATCGGCTTCAAAGGGTCTCGTGCAAACGCTGCTGAAATTATCATAAAAAATCATAGTATCATTAATACCACAAGACAATTAAGTAACCCAACGCTAATGCTAAGGACTTGTGTTAATACTTATAAACACCTACCTTTCACTACTTATTGAAGCTTCCAAACCTAGATGGTCTAGTGCAGTTGCTTTTGGCGAATTAAGGCCTCCCTGCAGGAACGAGGGCTTTTAAAAACAAAAATTGGGTTGAAATAAAATAAGGTTGAAACAAAATTGGGTTAAGAAAAATTAGGGAATTCCAGAACTTTGCCTGTCAGTTTGATCCGAGGGGATAATCACTCTGAGGTTCCCTTACGACTTGTCAAAAGCGGGGGTTTTAAATATTACGGCACAAAGTGTGCATCCATTACACGTACGGTGGGGACGGATGTTTTTTTGACCCCGCTTTCATCTCCTTTATATTGTTTGTACTTTTATAAAACTTTTTTATACCGAATTCTTGGTTTTTTTAAATGTCATTAAGCTTTTTGTATAGTTTTTAGTCTATAGGGTGGTAACAACTGGCTACGGGGAATAGGTAGTCTGAGGTCACGCAGCCCCCCTCTGCTTGGCATTTTTGCGTGTAGAATACTGTTTCCAACTGTTAGGGGGGATGAAAGTTCAGTAAGAGATAGAAAGGGGTGACGTTTAGGGTCAAAATCCTTAGCTCCCTATTGGGATAACTTATAGTAAACATGATTGTATGTCATTTCTTATTTAAATAATATTTCAATATATTTTTGTATTATTATTTTGACAGGTACGAACAACGTTAAATGAAAAGTTTAAACGTTTTTGAAAGAATTGATGAAGGTTTCGAAAATATATTTTGTTTTTTTCTTTCGAATATAGAAGTTTTGATGAAAGTTTCGAAAAAAATATTTAGTTTTTCCTTTATTTGTTTTTTTCTTTCGATCAAATGTAGAAGTTTTGATGAAAGTTTCCAAAAAATATTTAGTTTTTTCTTTATTTGGTTTTTTCTTTCGAATGTACAAGTTTTTGTATTGTGAAGTAAAAATAAAAGGAAAAAAGTAATTCCAAACCAGATATATTCTTTAATAGTTTTAATTTGCAAGTTAAAATAATTTTTAATTAAATTTTGACAATTTCCTTTAAAGTGTCTTCCAACTAGAAAGCTGAAAATAAAACATAGTAAAAAACTAATACCTTAAAACTACAGGAGGCCATTGGATTTCGTACGTGAAATATTTCCTCAAAAAAGCCAATTATTTTACAAGGGATAAATGTAATTTTAGATGTAGGAATGGAGTACAGTTAGTATTTACTTCAGTCCCACTCATAGCCCAGTGCAGCGGACCTTCCTCCATGACGTAACGAAAATTTTAAATTATCTTATTGGCTCACTATAACAACGTTCTGATGACGTTGCTGACGGGGACGACGAAAAATACTTAATTCCTTTTTACCTCTGTCGTTATGACCCGCCTATTCTATCATAACCGCCCCCACCCAGTCCCGGGCGTCTACTCTGGACTTTGTCGCGCGCCCAGATTACTCTGTTCTCCATTCCTGCTTCTAAAATTATAACTATTTTATACAGAAATTATTATATATATAATTTTTTTTAAATACAGTTTCGAATTTTTGGCTAACTTACCCAAAATACGGCATCTTCCGTTGAAAATTGTTTACAAAATTTACCATAATTTATTTTTCTTATGGATACTAGGAGAAATAAGGCATGAACAATTTACACGACAAACTGCTTTTTCTAAGATTTAATTTTAATACAATCAGTTTCAATTCAAATTATTACAATTTATTAAAGTAGCATTTCATAATGAATTAAACACCGTCATATAGCAACAAAACAATAATTTTATGAAATAATCATATGACCCCAAAATAATATGTGCAATCGATGAGCCGTCAACTGATTCACGCACCATTATAAATTATAGTTCAAAAGTCGCTAGTAAAATGGCTCGCGTTTGAAACATGTTCATGAGTTCGTGAGATTTTTTACCCAATTGTAACTCGACTATTTTCGATAATCAGAAACTGCATTGGTTTTTATCTGTCAATATTGCGGTAACAGTGCAAGTACGGGTCGTGTGCTTTTGTTATCGAGGAATTTAAAACCGAATGCATGTCGGAAAGTGGACTTACAAGATTTCATCATGTATAATTCCTTATTAAAAGCATCACTAAACATGTCGTACTTGCAGACTCCACCGATTTATGTTCTGTTTTTCACAAGCGAGGCGCGTTTACGAATGTTGCAATACTACTAGAGGTGCGTTGTGGATACCAAAAACTTTCATCTAATTATTTGTGCGGGATTGTTATTCACTTTTTTTTACTGCACATGTCGTGGTTGCACACGACAGTGTCTTGGTGTATATTATTCAACTTCTCTTTTTAAAAATTAATTTTAGCGCGTCTCGCGTGTTACAAACTTGGCATTAGACACACTTTCATTGGTCTTCACTTCTGGTGTTGTTTTTATTAACTTCGAAGCATCAGCGTAAATGTTTCACACCTCGTTTTTAATGTCTTTTAACTTCTTGGGTTAAATAAATAAAATAAATGCTTTTATTCAGATATCCTTTTAAGATAAAATCTTATTTACAAAAGGGTGCTATAATTAAGTTAAAAAATTCACAAACGTAGTGCGTTATTCGCAGTGGCGTAGCCAGAGGGGGGCGGAGGGGCGGCCCGCCCCGGGCATCATTCTACCGTTTTCTACGGTCCGTAGAATGATGTCCCCTTCGCCGTGATGCCCTAAACTGCGGAAACCAATTCAGTTTTTCACGCAACAATTTTTGTCTAGACTTTAGACAACAAGACGACCCAAGGGCTGGGCTCGTGATAATAGCCATACCGTACCGTATTTAACAGGCGTACAAAAAATTTGAGTGAATAACCCCTCGATGCACTACCTTTAACTGTTTTAAAATTATTACTTTTTTACTTCTGTAATAATTATAATAGTGTTACACGAACGGAAAACGTGTGTGAGTATCCCCACGATGCGCATCCTTTAACAGTGGCAAAACGAAATACCCATTAAAAGAAGTACTGAAAATCAGAGTGAATAGCCCTTCGATGCCCTAGGAAGAAATTAAAACCCTTAATCCCTATTTCAATAAAATTACTTACGTTAAAATTGTATAATCTGGCCCCCCAAGCTTGTACTTTCTTTTCAAATTCTTCTCGATTTGTGAAAAAATACACCTAACTTCTAATAATAAACACCACCGTAGACCGTTCCAAATATAAAGTCGGTATTTACTTGCTTTTGCTTTTAAAAATTGCCCTCGATTTCTTTGAATTAGGGGGAGGGATTGAAAGTGTGAAACCCTTTTTGTCCACGGGTGACAGGAATTATAAAGGGAGTATTAAGCCGCCCATTTAAATTAAAGCAATACCATAATCCTCTCTCTCGCTTAAAATATATCGAGCAAACGTAAAACACAATTCACAATTGTTGAAACGGCTCATGGAGAGAGAACGCAAGAGATAACAATAAAACAACTTTAGTTTATTACGCCATCAGACCGAATGCGTCTTTTACATTGTTAAGATAAGGTATATATACATAATTTAAAAAACATGTGAGAAGGTTAAAACATAGGCAACATATTAGTAGATTATTTTTTTCCATTATTGGAGGAGTTCCAACACCTCCCCTTTTAAGTAAAATTGTAGGACTTCTGGCGGGGATCCATGATGATTCGCTCGGGTATCTTCTTTGTTCTTCCTGACCGCCGTACTTGCTCATCCTCGGAGTCTGCGTCTGGTATGTTGAACCATACATGGCGTTCGGGAGCGGGCACTGTGGTCCCAGCAGGAACTCGGTCGGGATCCACTCTTCGGTCTGGGATGGGTAGATCGAAGGTGTCCATGAATACCGAGTAGGGATTTCCCTTAGGATCGTTGTTCAGACGGTGGTAAAGTTGATTGGCATGGAACTTCTTATGGGTGGCATCATCCATAAGAACATCATAAACTACGCCTTTGACCGTTTGAATTCTCCCTGGATACCACGTCTTTGACTGGTGTTGCCGAGCATAGACTAGGTCTCCGACTTTGAAGGTGCGTCGTTGAGCTCCATGATGACGGTTGAATTGTCGTTCCATGGTTGGATTGCGTTCTGATGACGGAGAGACCGGCGGATGTAGGAGGTCTAGCTCTGTACGGAGTGTTCGGCCCAAGAAGAGTTCTGCAGGGCTTTTCTGGTCTATACTGTAGTTAGGGGTTGAGCGATAGGACAGCAGGAAGACGTCTAGCATGTAAGGGACATCTCCTTCGCCCTTGAGTTTCTCTAGCGCCCTCTTGAAGGTGTCCACGAAACGTTCCGCCTGCCCATTGGATTGTGGATGGTAGGGCGGGGAGAAGATATGCTGGATTCTTTTGCGGGAACAGAACGAGGCGAAGTCGTGTGAGGTAAACTGGGTTCCGTTATCGCTCACCAGTACTTCCGGATAACCATAGCGTGCGAAAAGATTATTCAGGACAGATATGGTGGCGGATGACGTGGTGGTTTTCATGTCGAAAATCTCGGGATACTTGCTATAGGCATCGACGACTATAAGGTACTGGTGGCCGTTATGGGGACCTGCGTAGTCGATGTGTATCCTCTGCCAGGCCTTCACGGCTTTCGGCCAGGAATGCAACAGAGTCTTGAATGGTAACTTTGCTGCAGAGCGACATTTGGAACATTTCTTGACGAAGTCTTCAATTTGAGCGTCCAGAAAAGGCCAGTAGGCGTGAGCGCAAGCCAAAGATTTCATCCTACTGGTTCCAGGATGTCCTCGATGATGTAGTTTCAGAACTGTTGCTCGTAATGAGTAAGGTATTACCACTCTATTCTGTAGAAGCACGCAACCCTGCTCGATAGTAAGCAGGTCCTTCCTTCTGTGGAATTGTTCGAGGGCAGTTGCCTCTGGTGTCGCTCGGAGATGCTTTACTGTCGGCCAACCATTCCGAATATACCCGACGACTTTCTGTAAGACTGGATCCGCACGAGCAGAGGATTGAATGTCATGGAAGGTGACTGGAAGCTGTCGGACTATGGCCTCCACATCGTCTGTGACTTGAAGACTTGCGAGTACGATGTCGTCGTCCGGAGAGGAATGTGACGAGATAAGCCTGGACAAGGCGTCTGCCTGCCCGAAAGAGGTAGTCTTGCGATATTCACCCCACTTCTGACACCACTGTTGTAACGGCTCATGGAGAGAGAACGCGAGAGAGAACGCAAGAGATAACAATAAAACAACTTTAGTTTATTACGCCATCAGACCGAATGCGTCTTTTACATTGTTAAGATAAGGTATATATACATAATTTAAAAAACATGTGAGAAGGTTAAAACATAGGCAACATATTAGTAGATTATTTTTTTCCATTATTGGAGGAGTTCCAACAACAATGCTTAACTTTACTAGTACAATTAAACTTACTATTATAATTCCCTTCCTTTTAAAATACTGGAACGAAAAATATCACCTCACCCCAATTCTCTCCCATTCACTCTCCCTTCAATGACGAACGAAGTATTTTATACTGCCTATAGCAGTTCTCTTTCACGACGCCACCACCACCACCGCCAACAACAGGCCGGGTCAAACTAAGACCCACATCGTACGATGTGGCTACAAATGGTATTACCAAGAATGGATTTACGGATGGGACAAAAGATATTTTGTGCGGGACAAATTTTCCTCGTCCTAGCATTGGTTGAGAAGATTCGTCTGCTAATATATATGTGCGTCCTAGTAACCGCTAATATATATGCGCGTCCTAGTAACCGCTAATATATATGCGCGTCCTAGTAACCGCTAATATATATACGCGTCCTAGTAACCGCTAATATATATACGAGTCCTAGTAACCGCTAATATATATGCGCGTCCTAGTAACCGCTAATATATATACGCGTCCTAGTAACCGCTAATATATATGCGCGTCCTAGTAACCGCTAATATTTGAAGGCGAATCTTCTCAACCATATGCGAGGATGGTACCAAAGGCTCAATCCATGGCCCTATGTTCTTATTAGCTTAAATCCGTTCTTGGTATTACCATTCTCAAGACAAAAATGCACGCTTCATGTGTGATAGAGCTGGTACAATTCCCTAGAACGTATGAGAGGCGGACTGTCGGAACTGCACTGATTTACTGAACGCACGCGTGTTTCGCCACAGTCCCCTTTCGCGATGTAGCTGCGGCCGCGGGGCTGCACATTCGTAGACACCGTTCCCGCGGCAGGAACTTTCGAGAAAACAAAATTTGTGTCATTCATTCACAGTTTGATCGACTATCAAGGGGTAATGGATGGGGGGGGGAATTAAAAGCCGCAACCGCCCTGGGCATCAAAATCCCTGGCTACGCCTCTGCTCTGCCGGTTAAATCAAGTATTATGCACAATATGTCTAGTGAATTGAGGCCCGAGATGAAATAAAATATGGGTTTTGATATTCGTGTCTGTTATGAAGAGACATTAGTGTGAGCCGAAAGTTAAAAACAAATTTAAATAATCAGCTTCAGATTTTATAATAGAAGAAAGCATCATGGTGGCCATCAGATCAGTGGAAGGTCTGGTCGTAATCGCTTTATAGCTATTAAGAATATCGTTGAGGTGAAACGATAGGATAGTGTTTACACGGCAATGCAGATGTGAATGTAGCTTTAACCATAAAGGTTAAACAGTTGAGGCGTATAAAATTGGGTTTTTACGAACACAAAGTAATGTCCCTCCACAGGGTTGGCAAAAATTATGTTTTTTTAAAAAAAAACAAAAGTTGTGTTTTTTATTGTTTAAAACACGATTTTTTGTTTTAAACTGTTTTTTAAACAAGTAGAAAAAAACAGTAAAAAACACAAAAAAAACTAGTTTTAAACATGTTTAAATCACTCTTCCAGATCTAATTGTCTATATCGCCGGTCTCCATTTAAGCCACTACTCCCGCTAGCGCAAGGCGCTTATTTTCACAACCTACTTGTTTAAAAAAAGGTCTTGATTTGGACCAAGACAGAAAAAACAAACGATAAGAGTGAAGTTTATCAATTGACTGAAGTCCCGATATTGCAATTTTTCTTTATTTATATTAATTTAATCCTTAATCAATATTGAATTCAATCAAGTGATTTAACAGTTAGTCGATTTATTCCCTCCAAATTGATTGAAAAAACTACAAATTTACGCATTTTCAAGAACAAATTAGATTTTCCGAAATTATTTTATGATATTAGTTATTTTGAGCGTTCAATATTGAATAAATTTAGAATTTCAAGGTGTAAGAAATTGTCCGTGTGGAATTAGAACCAGGGACCACTTGAACCCAAAGCAAGTATTATACACCTAGACCAACGAACCACGAAACGTATAGAGAAGTAAAACACGAAAATAAAAATACTCCTAAATTTATAATATGAAGCTCTAAGACGCGACCTTCCGGGATTTAACCTGGTACCACTCGCAACCAGCGCGAGTATCATACCCCTAGACCAACGTACAACGAACATGTACTGCAAAGTCAAACAGGAAAATCAAGAGCTCCTAAAATTTAGAATTTGAAGGTGTAAGAAAGGGTCCTTGTCAGGGTTGGCAAAAACTAAGTTAAAAAAGTTTGTGTTTTTATTGTTTATAACACGATTTAAAGTTAGATTTTCGGAAAACATTTTATCATGAAATTAATTATTTAAAAGGGAGTACGTGTTGAGGATACAATATTTAATATTTGAAAAATTCTACTGACTGTTAAAAAAAGAGCAAACGATCTTTTCAAAAGGAAAATATAATTTTTTTAATAGCGGATACAAAATGAGTGTGATGCGTAAATTTGTACATTTAACCCCTAATGTCTAAATGCCTTATTTCTTTTGTGGCCACTATTCAGTCATTTCCGCTTCCGTACTTCCGAGTTTCTTGGTCAGAACTCATTATACATTTGAAACTTCACCACCCCTTACTTATTTGTAGGAGCTCATGTTTTCCGTTATCGGATTAGGCGTATTAATTTTAGCACTGTCAAAGGCCTGGCTTTATAGATTACGCGTAATCTTTTTAGAACAGTAAAATGTACCAACAGTGTAGAGAAACCACATGGGAAAAATGTTATTGCTTTGCTTTAAGTAGATGACAAAATAAGTTATCCTTAATCATATTTTTGAATATCAGTCTTCAATACAGATTGGTAATGGATAAAACAACTGGTAGGGTCTCCAAACAATTAAACACACATTTGAAACAGTCGAATAATTGGAAGGTTTTGACTGGAGCTTATTATTTCTATTATTTAATCTTTTCGCTCATTTTCAAATAAAAAAAGAGTTAAAAATATTCTAAATTTTTCTCCATAAAAAAAACATGTTTTAAACTTTTTGTTTAAAACGTTTTAAACAAATTAAAGTTTTTTTTTCATGGCTGTTTAAAACAAGTTTTAAACCAAAGTTTAAAACAAGTTGTTTAAAACTTGCCAACCCTGTCCCTCCATAATATATACTCTTCATTTCCTGTTTTTTTCCCATTGACTGATTTCCATGTGTACAAGTAAAATCCTTATGTCGTCTGCTTTAATGTATATTTGCAACGCTTTGAATCATAAACTTTAATTTTTGCAATTGCTCATCAAGAAAAAAAAGAGAAATAATTCCACATCTAGGTAAATAAGTTTATAAATAGTCCTCTGGATTTGGAGAGGTAAAATTTTGGTTTTCCCAACTTGTTTATCCTCAATTCTTAAATAATTAAATTTGTACGATTTTTTAAGGTTTTTATATGAAATGATAACAATTACTTTGCGTTCTGAGCTCCATTCCAAAATAACAGAATTCAATTTGGCCTCTGTCCTTTCAATTAAATATCTAAGCCCCCGGATTGAACTGAATTATAGCACAGACCTTAAAAATATATTTAATTTTAAAAAAGTGTTTTTGAAAAACTGTCATTTCTGAAAACATCCTTTCGTACCTGACCCTTTTAAATAGCTTGATTTGGTCATTTTCACTCACTTAGGTCTCTTTTTACTTACAGTTTCATTTAGTTAATAGTCACTTTTTCGAGTAAATCCAAAAGTATGTTTGTGTGAGCCCTTCAGTATTTGTTTATATCTAGGTGCGATGTAACGCACAATTAAAGAACTTTGCGTAGTTACGTTCTTAAAAAATAAAATCATCCACACTATCTATAATTTGATTAATCTACTCCTATCATGAGTCTTGGACGCTAGCTTCCTTAATGTAGAGGGCAATGGGATCCGCGAACGTCACGGTTATTAACCAAAATCATTACGCCAATGCCGCCCCTCATAGAAAATTTGAGCTTTATTTTCCAACCAATAGCGTGGCTGCAAAGTCTCGAAAGGAGATCTGGGAAATAGCGTCTGGAGCCTCTCTTTAAAAATACGTATCGTCTGCTAAACGAGTATTAGAATTAAATATGGATTTCAACGGCGTTTAATCTTTTTAAGTCTCGAAAGGAGATCTGGGAAATAGCGTCTGGAGCCTCTCTTTAAAAATACGTATCGTCTGCTAAACGAGTATTAGAATTAAATATGGATTTCAACGGCGTTTAATCTTTTTGGGACTAAAATTGAAATTGTAAAGCCCAGAGAGCAACGTATGTACATTTTTAAAAAACTAAAATGTGTTTCAGTGCCAAATTTTTCCAAATTTCTTCTTGCATTAACTGATAGCTACAAGAGGTTTTGAAAAGAAATCACTCACGATCTTTTCAAACCCAAAAAGTGAGAGATAGTAGCCCAGGACTTTTAGGGTTTGACCTAGAACATTTGAGCATAAAGATGAAAATTGGTACATGTGTTGTTTTTGACCCATTAAAAAATATACTAAAAGTCCCCTACTGTAGAGCGCGAGCTTTCGCCGCCATCTTGGAAAATGGCCGCCGGGAGTGCCAGCAACAATGTATTCCACATTCTTCTTCAAAAATTATGAAAATTGGTACATATTATTACTGGGATCACATGAGCATGATAGAAAAATTTTACAGCTCTGTGTGCGATACTTTAGTCGCCATATTGGAAAATGTCCGCCGTGAATGCTAGGTACAGTATATTTCACCATGTTGTTGGAAAATTATGAAAATTGATAGATATTATAATCAGAGCTGTTTTAACGTCATAGTAAAATATTGAAACCATTCATCATATAGTTTGGCCGCCATGTTGGAAAATGGCCGCCGGGAATGTCATTTAGATACAGTATATTATTCATAAATTATGAAAATTGGTAATAAATATGTTGAAGACCGTCTAAACATCATTATTAAATATTGAAGACGTGCTACTGATAGTTTGGGCGCCATCTTGGAAAATGACTGCTTGAAATACTAAATATATTTCAAACAAATAAATCTTTTCGAAATTCCTATATTGAGTAGATTATTTTCATTAACGTAATATACACAAAAAATAGCCATCTCCAAAACAATATTATCGACGCCATCTTTGAAAATGTCCACTCGAAAATTATTACCCTAAATTCTGATAGAAAGAAAAGTTATTCAAAGCTATAATTCTCAACATGTTGATTAGGGTATATAATTTAATATGGGGGTTTATACAGTCTCGTGTTGTTAAAGATTAGATTTAAGACAAATCTCTAACAGTTCGTTCATATTCATCTCGTCAGCCTGAAGATTTATTTCACAATAATTGCATGTCAGAGGCTTTGATTAGGCGCAGTACCTACCCCTGTAGCACGAGGCATCGGATAATTGGTCGGCAACAGGTCTGTCGGTCGGGAAGGGGTCTAGTTGTATTTGCCAATCCTGTGCCAACTTGAAATCTTAACCTTACAGATGGGTGGGGAAGCCGACTATATAGTAAATAACGTTACATACCGGGGCATGATTACGGCAAAACCGTACATTTTTGGTATGAGTTCATTTTAGAGTCGGCATTAAGTTGGAATAAGAGACCTTCCAATCGAACCTAAATATGTCTGCTAAAGGGTCGGCAGTGCCGAATACATTGTTAATACGTAGTTGGCATCTTGTCGGCATATACGGCTGTCTAACTAGTACGATATAACGTTCTTTATATAGTTGGCAACACCGACTAGGTTTCACGATTGCCCTGTTTCGGTCGGCATTCTGTCGGTATAGCCTATGTTATTTCACAACGATCTCGTTCTGATGTACATTAGAAAGACAACTTTTTTTGTTCTTTATTGTGCCATAAGGCGCTGAACTATGGGTCAAATGGACAAGCATTATTAGGGTGAGATTTCGCATGATAAACCAATTAATATGAATTAGTCTAAAATAGGTTTCCAATAATTTCCACACACTTGCACAACTTTTTAAAACGTTGGCAAATATATGTGGATGCGTGGATTTAAATAATTTTCTATTCCCGAGTCTATGTGCACCCCCTGGTGGAAAGCATTTATTAAAATCGTTTCTTAATTTGTCTATGATTGTCAAAAAACGTACTCATTTTGTCTGTTTTTTAAAATTGGTTAAATAAATTTTTACTTTAACATAAATTGCTGCACCGTATTTTAGTAGTTACAGATGTCGTTACCTGTATTTTTTAGTGCCTTTCCTTTATATGGTAGGACCAAATGGTTCGTGGCGGGACCGATTACTGTTGGGAGTTTGGCGCACATCACCTCCCTTTCGAGTATCGAGAGGGTGACAATTGTTGCATTGCAGCAGTCCCAAAACCTGAGATAACTTTAAATTTTCTCTCTGGTAGTCTGAGGTGATGTTGATGTTAGGTTATTTTAAAGATGTATCGATAGCCAAAGAGGCTTAGCTGTTTATGTTTTCTTGCCATAGGGTTGGTGGGGTTTCGCATTTTAAAATGCATCGTTTTGTAGGTAAATGTATGTAGTGATTATCCCCTCGATGTGTTACAGCAATGCTAAAATGATCACACATAACGCTCAATTAATTTTACAACATAAACTTATGCCGACGCATACTTATCGCATCTTATAAATTTGATAAGTTTATCCCCTCGATGAGTTTACAACATAGACTTATGCTGATGCATACACATGGCATCTGCCCCGAAGCGTTTGAAAGAGAAAGAATTCGGTAAACACCAAACATGAGTTCTTTCTTTGTGTAAACCCCGAACTTTTTATTGTATAGAAAGTTCGGATTCTAAGAAAAGTCATGGCTTAAAGTATGAGAAATTTTAAAGAGAGAGTGAAATATTTCGTTTTAGGTAAGGCAATATGATAAATTTGTGTGTTTATAATAGACATACAGATATTACTGTTTGTTCATTAATATTTTCACAATTTATTTTTTATAAACATACAATTTCATTTTGCATTACTCCGTGTGGTTTCCAATGTGCTAAGATTGTAGGGCATCCAATAACGATCTAAGTAGCTCGCATGCACTATAAAGTTGCGAAGAGTGGCACATAAACTTGAGAAATTACTGCCCAAATCAGTACACGCGAAATGCAGTGACCAGAGACACTATAATGTGCCACTGCCATTTCTAATTTAGCATACGTTTTCCTCTTTCCGTAATTCGTAGAAAATCAACACAATCCGAAATAAACCCTGGCAGTAACTAATTTCAGAATTTCGTTTTCCAAAAAACTAAGTCCATGAACATACTGGTCAATTGAAGGTGTTCACGATGTCTATGTAATTTGGAAAGCAAACCCCTCGTATCGAATCGTCTGCCATAAGTACATGTATACATATATATGTAAATGTACACGAAAACTGGTTCTGGCGTATGACTGGTGGAAGCCAGGAACAAACTCTTACTAGATACGTTTCACAACTACTTTCAGAACGTGAGCTTCATACTGAACTTCAAAACCGTCCTCGTGCCCCGATTTTTGAACTATCAATGCGCTGCCTTTTCCCGTGCATCCCACTAACTAAATAACTAAACAACACCTTTCAGTTACATTCGCCTGACTTTGAACATGCCGCTCTTAAATTACGAAATTAAATTAAGAAACGTGCAATATAGGGTTATTTATTCTTTTAAACGAATAACTGAATTACTGCTAATATCAAGACAAATTATATTGGGTGCAGAATATTCTGAATTCAATAGTCCCGAGTATGGTTGGCGGGTTTTTAAAATCGGTTTAAATTTTGATGGTGTCTACTTTTTAATATAATACTAGTAACAGCAACTGTTTTAAAGAATAACAACTAAAATATATATCTATGTTTTCTATTGTGCACAAAGGATGAACCACTATATTCTACAATACGCGAATTTCTATTTTAAATCTTAAAGTACACACAAAACCAGGAAATATTTTTTCTCTCACAAAAGTTGCGTCTTTGATAGCGTGACAACAATGACTGCTATATAGGCTTAACCCATATTTGAATAATTAGGCTTAATATATTTGTGAATAATAAGGCCAAGCACGATTATAAAGTTAGGCCTAGCATATGTATAAATAATTAGTCCAAAAAAATTAGGCTTAGCTAAAGTTTTAAAAATTAGGCTTAACAAAAAATTGAAAAATAAGTCTGATCAAAAATCTGAAAAATTTCAAGTCATAGCTTCAATTACATTTTTAAAAGCATGTAAATCAAAATTCTTGGAGCTTGCGCTTGAGCCTGTTAAAACGTAAATAAAAAATTTCAACTATTCTCGAGCTCTGTCGCTAGCGAAAAGCTCACGCTACAAGCTGATTTTTAGAAACCATGTTAATGAGCCTTTCAGATATGCGTTTGCAAGCATTGGCTATTTTCGATTTTGAAAAAAAGCAAGCGGCACCTAACCACCGCTTATGATCTATGGGGAGTTATTATCGAGTGCCAGAGCTTTGTCCATTTTTGCTTTTAAATAACTTAAAAAAAATATTGTGATTGGGGAGTTAAAAAGCAAGGTGTCTAGAGCATTTCATAAATTTGTATTCTGGACTATTTCTAAATTTAATTGGTCAATTTATTAACTCAAAGCAATTTATCAGCCTCAATTACACTACAATCAATATAACTTGCCAAAATATTAGCCTAATTAAAGGTTTGTGGAAGTTAAAACTCGCTTTTAGAGGTAGTTTCCTACACTTCTTGTTTAGAATTTTTATATCCCAGTTTAGCCTTAGTTTACCAGGGATATTCAGAAAAAATACAGATTAAAATTATTAAAACAACGATTTTCCAAATATTTTTAGCAATCAATGAATTTTCTCCTATGTTAAGCTCGAACGTCAGATGACTAAGTCTCACAACTTTCTTGTTTTTGTTTGCATTCGCATCAAATTGATATAATTGAAAAATAACCCTTTCACCCTCGAAAGCTGTAAATGGTTCGGTTCACATTTTTCTCCTATAAAACTTAGACATGAGTTGATTTTGACTAACTTTCTCGTGCATCATATAGTCTTAAATTTTAGATTTCCTTAATAAATGATTAACTCAAAGGGTGTGTCAACCAGTTTGATGTGTTAATACTTAATGCCTTTGTGGATATTTTTCAATCGTTTAAAGAAATTCTTTTCCTCATTCTTCTTGGAATTAGATCGAAAGAGAAGTTTCTCGAAGGTCGCTGGAGGGGAAGACACGGCCTCGAAGAACAAGTTTGCCCAATGAGGCTGGATTGCAAATTCTCTAGAGATACACACTGAAGTCCGAATGTGAAAAGTATTTTGCTTGAGCTTAAGTTTATAATATTGATCAAGTAACCAGCGGGAGGCTTAGTCACCCGCTAAATTTGGTTATATTTTAATCCTTTGAGTTTTATAATGACTTTTACTGTATAAAACGAAATTAGACCTATACAGTCTATTTTTTCTCTAGACTATATATATTCCAACCTCAATGTTATAGCGCTTCGGCCGCTCCCACGCTAACAGTCTTTGGGCAGTTTGTTTCTCCGAAGTGAGTAAGTCGTGGTGTCTCCTCTCTGGTCGTGCTATACTCAGTTTTTTCTCGCGCTCGCAATAGCCAATACGCTTGGGCTGAAATTTAGTCGAGCTCGCGATAGCCGGTACGTTTGAGCTGAAAATTTTACCGATCTTTGTGTGCATGAAGTTATATGAATTGAATAGTTAAGTAGAGAAACATTGTCAAAAATCTGCAACTGAAGTCTCTTTGATGTTGATCCTTTTAAGCTGAAAAGAGGAAGAATACCAACTTGGCAAGAACGGTCAAGCTTTTTTGGACTATTTCAGACTGAAGTATGATTTTAAATTGTCTATGATAACAATTTAATCTGTCGGATAAATATATGAATCAAAATGGAACATAAAAGGGGCAAAAGAAGGAGTTATAAGTGGGAAAAACCTCTAAGTTCAAGACAAAAAAGACGCCAGAGAGCTGAATATATTAAAAATATTTTTCGCCGCTTACCCAAAGATAAAATGTCATCCCCAATTGATAATAATGAACTTAGACTGATAGATATTAGACCACAGATATTAGATTCGATAAATTCCTCTGATGAGACGAATGTTACAACAAATACTAGCAGTTTATCTGAATCAAACCATTTAGATGTTCAAGATAATTTAAGTGAAAGTTTCGCATTTAGAGTTGATTCTCCACAAAAGGCTGAATCTTGTAATTCCAGTGATGATAACGATTCAGACAGTTCTATAACTTTCTTAACACAACCTGACAGCTTAAGCAGTTCCTCTGAAGACGATGTTAATCTTGACATCGCCTTCGATATAAAAAATTGGGCAATTAATCACCAAATTAATCATTTATCTCTGAATGACTTACTTCACATTCTTAGGAATTATGGGCATGATATACCTAGTAATGCAAGAACACTTTTGAAAACCCCAAGGGAATCTACGGGTGTAGTTAGGGTAACAAATGGGGAATATTGGCACGTTGGTGTCGCTAATGGAATTGAAACATTTTTAAATAGTAACCCTAGCTTTGAAGAGGAAATATCGCTTGCTATTAATATAGATGGTCTTTCTATTTATAAAAATTCACTAAAACATTTCTGGCCAATATTAGCAGCTGTATTTAGTTTCACAAGAGGTATGATTGGCACGCCTTTCGTAGTTGGAGTTTTTTGTGGCGATGTGAAACCAGGAAGGCTCGAGGAATATCTAAATCCTCTTATTGAAGATTTAAAACAATTAGAAGCAAATGGATTTTCTTATCAAAGTAAAAAATTCACGTTCAACCTAAAGGGGCCGTTTATACTAGATACTCCTGCGAGGGCTTTTGTTAAAAAAACAAAAGGACATACAGGTTATAATTCTTGTGACAAATGCACAATAAGGGGAACAAGACCGGCGCACACTACATTATATCGCTATGAAAGAAATGCCAGAGAAAGGACCGACGAGTCTTTTAGAAATATGGACGATGAGCATCATCATTTAGCTGGAGATTTGTCACCTCTAGCCCAGTTAAATATTGACATGGTTAAGCAATTTCCTTTAGACTATATGCATTTAATTTGTCTTGGAGTTACAAGACGAATTCTCATTGCATTTTTGAGTGGAAACTTGACAGTGAGACTCAGTAAACTTCAGGTTGAATCATTATCTAGTAAACTTAATTTTTGTCGCCCATATATACCCTCTGAATTCGCCCGGAAGCCCCGCGCCTTGAAACATGTAAATCAATGGAAAGCCACCGAGTTAAGACAGTTTCTCTTGTATACTGGTCCCATAGTACTGAATGACATAATAAGGCCAGATGTTCTACAACACTTCAGGCTTTTGCAATGTTCTGTGTATATTTTAGCACATCCTTTACTGCATAAGTCACATTCAGATTACGCAAATGAGCTTTTAAATATATTTGTTAATACCTCGAGCTCATTTTACGGCAATGAATTTCAAGTCATGAATGTCCATGCCTTAACTCATGTTTCAAAGGACGTTGATATCTTTGGACCCCTTGACAATTATAGCGCTTTCCCTTTTGAGAACCATTTACATTTTATAAAGAAACGTCTGAGAACACCCAACAAACCATTGCAACAGTTAATGAAACGGATGGGGGAGTCAAAATTATATGCAGTCTCACGAAGTGAAAATCCTGTCAAATTAAAAAGACCATGCTATGGAAATTGCGAGTATGTACCCCCAGATAGCCAGTCTTTCAAGAAAATGGAGACTCCTAAGTTTATTATTTCAGTTTTTCCTGGAGACAACTGTTTTTTACTTGAAACCGGGGAGGTTGTGGTAGTTAAGGTATTTTCCAAGATTCGGAGCAAAAAAGTTTTGTTTGTGCTAGAATATGCAAATTCTTTAAAGATCATTTCGATTACCCATTTAAATCGTCTGAGTTGGGAATATTCATCGCAAAACTGTCAAGTCGAACGAAAATATATTCTTATTCTCTTCTTAAGCAAAAATGCCTACTAATTCCTAAAGAAAAATCACCTTTGGTCACAGTGATCCCTTTACTGCATAATGCTTAAACTGTCTTGAGATACCTTGAACTGTCTTGAATTGGAAAGATATTGGTCAAATCAGTCTTTTAGGAGTCTTGTAGCAATTAGATTTTTAATGCATATATTAAACTAATAAAGGTATAAAACTGCAGATACGAACTTGGAACTCATTAGTTAATGGGGGAAAAGAAAGATTATTAGAGGCCAAAATTTGGTGGCTGATTTTAGGTCACCCTTGATATTCCAAACCCGTTCTATCGATTTTAAACACTAGTTTTTAAATCTGAATGTTTTCAACACGGTAAATGTAGATGTATGCCATAGTGCATTTTATAAAGGAAGATACAGTTGACATAGTGCCGATATCTTGGCTCATAAAAAATGATTCTGCGAGTTATTGGCCTCCTGAAGGCACAAAATCGCGCGATATTTCGAAACTTGTTCAGAATTGTGAAGACGCTGAGCTCTCTTGGAACATTTTTCAAGTTAAACTTTTGGCCAAAGCAGGTATAAGCGAAAATTTCTAGACGTATGCCAAGGTTTTCACGAAAAAATAACATGCTTGTTTTAGCAACTTATTCGAAAGCTAGAACACTCAGTATTAGAGCGGAAGTTACTTCAGATATAGCGTCTGAATCTGATTGCGGCAAGGGGAAACGGAACAGATCGTCTCAAAAAGCGAAACGTTACAGTACCGACGAAAGAGATGATAATGGATCAGATTTTGATAATGGTATTTATTAAGTGGTAGCATGCATTTACACGAATATAGGATTCGCATGCCTATACCCTTTGTAAACTTACTATCAAAAAAGATTGGCCGTCATACGATGGGTAAAAGACGTGTTGATGAAAGAGCGGTTGAAGGAGCTATAGCAAAGGCGCTCTAGAGTTAAGGAAAGTGAATGAAAGACCAATCTCTTTTGACATTGACCTCAATACTACTGTAGCGGGTCTATCTATATTCACGCGGCAGTGTATACACTAGTTTATGGTGTTAGTGATTTTTTTTCAAACTTCCAAATATAATCTGCAGAGAATCAGCAAAATCGTCCGAAGAAAGCTAGCACTAAAGGTATTCCCATAATATTATATAGTTTCGGTCAGAATTTAAAGCCATATATTTCAATTAAAGATAAAAGACAACAAGAAAGTAAGTTAGGAAAACCTAAAAAGAAGCCACTTATTGATTTACCAAGCCCTTCGCTTTTCAAATCAACAAAACCTATGCCTATCCAAAAAGAATTCCTTATACCAGAACAAGCTTTTTCAAAGAATAAACAAACTGAACCAAACATTGAAATTATAAATCCAAGTGAAAATAATCCTACAGGTAAAGAAAATTTATTTCATTTATTTACATTTTCTATGTAACTATGTATATTCTCTGCTGGCCATATATTGAAGAAGGTTTACACCAGTAGTTTTGATTTTATGGCTTATTTCTACTCCTGAAATGACGAGAACCCATTCGGAGTGGTGCCCTTAAGAGCGGATCTGGATAAAGTTAAATTGCGGCCGTCAGTCAGCAGCCGCTCTTTAAGGTGTTTATAATTGAACTCCTTAAGGGTTTTCGATTTTCATTGAAGTTGTCGCTCGTGACCAAAATTTATCACCCTCCTCAGCTTATTTAAATTCCCAGTTACTGATGACGTAGGCAATGACCGTGGAGATTTAGTGGATAGGCATAAGAATTTCAGAGAACTCTTTTCAGGTGAGATAGTGCGCTCAGTTAACCAATGTATTATAGAGATAGACGAAAACTACAACCATGAAACCGGCCAAATTAATGAAGAACCCAATTTAGCTGAAGAAAATATAACACTTGGTATGTTTCAAAATATCTTTTAGTTATTTATGTTAGGTTGAATTATATACGTTCATTATTGTTGCTTTAGAGTCAAATAATGAGGAACCCGTCTTTGGAGGGTCGCCTTTACCGGAAATGTCCGTACCACAACCGAATTCTAAACCAAATAAAAGTGTTCAAGATAATACCGCGAAATCATTTGAAAGAAGTAACCCCCTCTCCTTATGTACTGATCGAAATAATGCACGAACTCCGTCTGAAACAATTTCACCCTCGAAACGGGGACGATATAATTCAATTACTATGGAAGAATCCAATACAAGACAAAAGGACAATTCACAAAATTCTACTTGTAACAGAACAATTTCTTCAGTCACAAGATACAGAACAAATTGTGCATCCCCATTTCTTGGATCTAATGTTGAATACAGCCGAGCTCGTTCCAGCGCAACATTAAGCTACACCCCAACCAAACGAGTACAAAACTTGACACCAACCAAAAGAGTACAAAACTTGGCAACAACCAAACGAGGACAAAACTTGACGCCAACCAAACGAGGACAAAACTGGACGCCAACCAAACGAGGAGAAAACTGGACGCCAACCAAAAAAAGACAAAACTGGACCCCAAACAAACGAAAACCAAACTCGACGCCCACAAAACGAAATTCAAACTCGACGCCTACAAAACGAAATTCAAACTCGACGCCTACAAAACGAAATTCAAACTCGACGCCCACAAAACAAAGACGCAGACCAAACTCGACTCCCACTAGACGTGGAACAGCCTCGACATCAACAACGCCAACTAGGCGTAGAGTAAATTTTTCACCCACTACACGTGGACCAAATTCTTCACCTGATAGACTGGGTCAAAATGATCCATCTACTAGACATGGGCCTAGTTCATCAACACCAAACACCAGAAGACTATACCAGAGATCAACTGGTAATAAGCACAACATCATTTCTAGCCTATGAAAACCATGGTTTAGCTCAAAGTTACTTTTGAAACATGTTTCTCGAGGGGAATTAGGCAAAACCTTGGTATTTACCAGCCAAATTTATTTAATATTTAAAGTGTCCGATGAGGAATTCCGTCAGGCGGTATATGTCATGTTTGCTGATGTTGACATAAAACTAGGTCTCATTTTCAATGCTATTACACGCAACAATCCAACATCCATTATTGATGTTGGGGGTATTCCTCAATTACCAATAACGTCCGAGGAGAAACTCCTTGAGTTTGAATCTCTCGCCAAAAGCTCAGTTGAAAAAGGGAAAATAGTCTGTATAATAAAGCTTTCATAACTGAATTGCATCAAGTGTAATCTCTTCCAATTCATAGATATCAGTTCTGGGATCTTGGGGAGGAAAAACTGTAACGGATTGCACACGAAGAATTCTGAGAAACACATTTGCCCACAAACTTGTTCTGAAAATGAACTGGAAAGGGAGCAATGGCCAAATTGGTTTTTCTAGTTTACACATGAAGCTCATGGTCATTGGTAAGGTTAAACTTTACAAGTTAAATAGAAGTAATACTAAATGTTTTACAAAATAATTTAAAAAAATCTATAGAAGCTGTTCGTCAAACTCCAAAACTAAGAAACACCCAAGAATTTGAAATAGAACGTGTGATTAAAAACTGGCTGAAGCACAAAAATGACAGGGATGGTGGAAGAGATGTTCGCAGGAAAAAAGCTTTGGAATTAAGAGAAGTGAATGTAAATGACGTGGACAGAGAGGGCACTCAAGATGAAGACAGTGCTTAAGTGCATATATATTAACTGTATGAAATTACACATTATGGACTTCAGACCTTAAATTTCATTTCCTTCGAAAGTTTCAAAATTAATTTTCCTATATTGATCGATTAATGATAATTTTCCTATATTTTTTGATCGATTAATGATAATTTTCCTATATTTTTTGATCGATTAATGATAATTTTCCTATATTATTTGCTCAATTTATGATAATTTTCCTATATTTTTTGATCGATTAATGATAATTTTCCTATATTTTTTGATTGATTAATGATAGTTTTTCTATATTATTTGCTCAATTTATGATAATTTTCCTATATTTTTTGATCGATTAATGATAATTTTTCTATATTTTTTGATCGATTAATGATAATTTTCCTATACATTTTGATCGATTAACGATAATTTTCCTATATTATTTGCTCAATTTATGATAATTTTCCTATATTTTTTGATCGGTTAATGATAATTTTCCTATATTATTTGCTCAATTTATGATAGTTTTCCTATATTAGTTCAATTTATGATAATTTTCCTATATTATTTGATCAGTTTATGATAATTTTCCAATATTCTTTGATCGATTTATGGTAATTCTCTTATAAGTACAGTATTATTACCTGTTTTGTTCAAAGAGGTATACGCCTTGATAGTAAAAAATTGAAGTATTTTAAAACTTCGAAAAATATTATGTCATTACGATTGTGTAAGTTTTATTAAAGATTTGTTTTCTAGGATAATCTAACGACTATCTTCACTAAGAATGTGTTTATTATGTATAGTAGTAGTATATATAGTAGTAGTATATATTGAGCAGAAACATACCTATTATTACTTTTTTCTAAGTTTCAGTTCACATTATTTTACAACAATGATGAAAAATAAATTTTAATAACAATTTTCCCTTATAATTTTGGGTTGTAAACTTTGCTTAACTGGTTCAAAATAAAAAAAACAGCGGGCTCTTTAAAATGTTAGCCTAAAACGTGTCAATTACAATGCTTATAAAATGACAACTTTAAAAACAAGAACAAATCTTGGGGTTTTAGTAAATTTATAATTAACTTGAAATTTAGCGTGGAACCTTTAAAGTTTTAAGAGTATATATGCAGTTCTTAGTAACTCGAACTCATAACAGCCATCAATAAAAAATAGGTTAATTTATACATAGGAAGTCAAGGTTTTTGGAGTATATTATCGGGTTCGCGGAATATGGGATTATTGGACGGATAATTATACAATTTTAGTAGCGAGAATAAGTCGGGAAAACAGCGGTATAAAGGCTGGGAAAGTAATGTTTTTATAGTCGGAAAATCATTGGTATAAAGGCTGGAAAAATAATGTGTATATAGTCGGTAAAACAGTTCGTTCCAGGTCGGTACAATAACATCTTCACAGTAGGGGAAGTAACATATTTCAAGTCGGGTAAGCACTGAGTTTGAAGTCGGAACAATTTCTCTTCAAAAGTCGGGAAAATAGGTCTTTTCTAGTCGGTTAAATGTCGGTTTTACGCTGCGACCAAAGTCGGAACTGTACTCGTTTTAAGGTTGGACAGATGCCCGTTTCAGGGATGGGGATACAAAATCACGAACGCTCTATAGAGTTTTATTATAATCGGCTAATAATACTTATATGAGTCTGTGGACAGTCTGCCAAAAGTTGGTCATTTCGACGGTCAATCGGTCGTTTAAGTGACCTTTTTTCGTCGACGCCGGCCCAACTCAACGCCGTCGACGTAGGGCCGACGTTTTAGTGCTATAGGGGTAGCTGGGGGCTCGTCATATTCCAAATTGAACCTGCGTAAACGCCATCAAGGCTCACGGGATCGGCCAGCGGCCCCGAAAAACGCCCCTTGAGCAAGTGACAAAAGCTGGACACCGTCAGCGGCGAGCCCTGCCAGATGGTGGTCGGTGACAGGGAAGGATTAAGGCAGTAGGAGGCTCGAAGGGACGGAGGATTTCCCTACAAGCACATCAGTGCCACACGACCGAAACAATGTATCCGCGACCCTCAGAGGGTTGCCAATAGCGAGGTGAGCCAATTAAGGCAACACCTGGGCGGGGGCAAAGCTGCTGTGCAAAACCTTCAGGGAACGGGGCAAAGCGGCCGAGCAAAACCTTCAGGGAACGGGGCAAAGCTGCTGTGCAAAACCTTCAGGGAACGGGGCAAAGCGGCCGAGCAAAACCTTCAGGGAACGGGGCAAAGCTGCTGTGCAAAACCTTCAGGGAACGGGGCAAAGCGGCCGAGCAAAACCTTCAGGGAACGGGACTAGGAACGGTCTGAACCAATGGGCGATCCCAAGCAACTTCCGAACCAGCACACCGAACTCGGGCCCCTCCGCCACAAGAAGCCCTTTTACTCAGCCACAGTTCTTTACACAAGAGGTTCCGAAATCACAGATAATGAGTATTAAACGTTGGTCTTGAGTGGCGTGAATGGGACATAGGATTCGGGATCGCGAACCCATCCTCATTCTTCGCGGTTTAAATGGTTTCCTAGCTATTGTAGTAGCGGAATAGCTTGGTTCTTTGCTAGACTATCAGACCCGAATCGGAACCAGGGTTGGCAAGTTTTAAACAACTTGTTTTAAACTTTGGTTTAAAACTTGTTTTAAACAGCCATGAAAAAAAAACTTTAATTTGTTTAAAACGTTTTAAACAAAAAGTTTAAAACATGTTTTTTTTATGGAGAAAAATTTAGAATATTTTTAACTCTTTTTTTATTTGAAAATGAGCGAAAAGATTAAATAATAGAAATAATAAGCTCCAGTCAAAACCTTCCAATTATTCGACTGTTTCAAATGTGTGTTTAATTGTTTGGAGACCCTACCAGTTGTTTTATCCATTACCAATCTGTATTGAAGACTGATATTCAAAAATATGATTAAGGATAACTTATTTTGTCATCTACTTAAAGCAAAGCAATAACATTTTTCCCATGTGGTTTCTCTACACTGTTGGTACATTTTACTGTTCTAAAAAGATTACGCGTAATCTATAAAGCCAGGCCTTTGACAGCAGTCATTTTCCAAGATGGCGCCCAAACTATCAGTAGCACGTCTTCAATATTTAATAATGATGTTTAGACGGTCTTCAACATATTTATTACCAATTTTCATAATTTATGAATAATATACTGTATCTAAATGACATTCCCGGCGGCCATTTTCCAACATGGCGGCCAAACTATATGATGAATGGTTTCAATATTTTACTATGACGTTAAAACAGCTCTGATTATAATATCTATCAATTTTCATAATTTTCCAACAACATGGTGAAATATACTGTACCTAGCATTCACGGCGGACATTTTCCAATATGGCGACTAAAGTATCGCACACAGAGCTGTAAAATTTTTCTATCATGCTCATGTGATCCCAGTAATAATATGTACCAATTTTCATAATTTTTGAAGAAGAATGTGGAATACATTGTTGCTGGCACTCCCGGCGGCCATTTTCCAAGATGGCGGCGAAAGCTCGCGCTCTACAGTAGGGGACTTTTAGTATATTTTTTAATGGGTCAAAAACAACACATGTACCAATTTTCATCTTTATGCTCAAATGTTCTAGGTCAAACCCTAAAAGTCCTGGGCTACTATCTCTCACTTTTTGGGTTTGAAAAGATCGTGAGTGATTTCTTTTCAAAACCTCTTGTAGCTATCAGTTAATGCAAGAAGAAATTTGGAAAAATTTGGCACTGAAACACATTTTAGTTTTTTAAAAATGTACATACGTTGCTCGCTGGGCTTTACAATTTCAATTTTAGTCCCAAAAAGATTAAACGCCGTTGAAATCCATATTTAATTCTAATACTCGTTTAGCAGACGATACGTATTTTTAAAGAGAGGCTCCAGACGCTATTTCCCAGATCTCCTTTCGAGACTTAAAAAGATTAAACGCCGTTGAAATCCATATTTAATTCTAATACTCGTTTAGCAGACGATACGTATTTTTAAAGAGAGGCTCCAGACGCTATTTCCCAGATCTCCTTTCGAGACTTTGCAGCCACGCTATTGGTTGGAAAATAAAGCTCAAATTTTCTATGAGGGGCGGCATTGGCGTAATGATTTTGGTTAATAACCGTGACGTTCGCGGATCCCATTGCCCTCTACATTAAGGAAGCTAGCGTCCAAGACTCATGATAGGAGTAGATTAATCAAATTATAGATAGTGTGGATGATTTTATTTTTTAAGAACGTAACTACGCAAAGTTCTTTAATTGTGCGTTACATCGCACCTAGATATAAACAAATACTGAAGGGCTCACACAAACATACTTTTGGATTTACTCGAAAAAGTGACTATTAACTAAATGAAACTGTAAGTAAAAAGAGACCTAAGTGAGTGAAAATGACCAAATCAAGCTATTTAAAAGGGTCAGGTACGAAAGGATGTTTTCAGAAATGACAGTTTTTCAAAAACACTTTTTTAAAATTAAATATATTTTTAAGGTCTGTGCTATAATTCAGTTCAATCCGGGGGCTTAGATATTTAATTGAAAGGACAGAGGCCAAATTGAATTCTGTTATTTTGGAATGGAGCTCAGAACGCAAAGTAATTGTTATCATTTCATATAAAAACCTTAAAAAATCGTACAAATTTAATTATTTAAGAATTGAGGATAAACAAGTTGGGAAAACCAAAATTTTACCTCTCCAAATCCAGAGGACTATTTATAAACTTATTTACCTAGATGTGGAATTATTTCTCTTTTTTTTCTTGATGAGCAATTGCAAAAATTAAAGTTTATGATTCAAAGCGTTGCAAATATACATTAAAGCAGACGACATAAGGATTTTACTTGTACACATGGAAATCAGTCAATGGGAAAAAAACAGGAAATGAAGAGTATATATTATGGAGGGACAGGGTTGGCAAGTTTTAAACAACTTGTTTTAAACTTTGGTTTAAAACTTGTTTTAAACAGCCATGAAAAAAAAACTTTAATTTGTTTAAAACGTTTTAAACAAAAAGTTTAAAACATGTTTTTTTTATGGAGAAAAATTTAGAATATTTTTAACTCTTTTTTTATTTGAAAATGAGCGAAAAGATTAAATAATAGAAATAATAAGCTCCAGTCAAAACCTTCCAATTATTCGACTGTTTCAAATGTGTGTTTAATTGTTTGGAGACCCTACCAGTTGTTTTATCCATTACCAATCTGTATTGAAGACTGATATTCAAAAATATGATTAAGGATAACTTATTTTGTCATCTACTTAAAGCAAAGCAATAACATTTTTCCCATGTGGTTTCTCTACACTGTTGGTACATTTTACTGTTCTAAAAAGATTACGCGTAATCTATAAAGCCAGGCCTTTGACAGTGCTAAAATTAATACGCCTAATCCGATAACGGAAAACATGAGCTCCTACAAATAAGTAAGGGGTGGTGAAGTTTCAAATGTATAATGAGTTCTGACCAAGAAACTCGGAAGTACGGAAGCGGAAATGACTGAATAGTGGCCACAAAAGAAATAAGGCATTTAGACATTAGGGGTTAAATGTACAAATTTACGCATCACACTCATTTTGTATCCGCTATTAAAAAAATTATATTTTCCTTTTGAAAAGATCGTTTGCTCTTTTTTTAACAGTCAGTAGAATTTTTCAAATATTAAATATTGTATCCTCAACACGTACTCCCTTTTAAATAATTAATTTCATGATAAAATGTTTTCCGAAAATCTAACTTTAAATCGTGTTATAAACAATAAAAACACAAACTTTTTTAACTTAGTTTTTGCCAACCCTGACAAGGACCCTTTCTTACACCTTCAAATTCTAAATTTTAGGAGCTCTTGATTTTCCTGTTTGACTTTGCAGTACATGTTCGTTGTACGTTGGTCTAGGGGTATGATACTCGCGCTGGTTGCGAGTGGTACCAGGTTAAATCCCGGAAGGTCGCGTCTTAGAGCTTCATATTATAAATTTAGGAGTATTTTTATTTTCGTGTTTTACTTCTCTATACGTTTCGTGGTTCGTTGGTCTAGGTGTATAATACTTGCTTTGGGTTCAAGTGGTCCCTGGTTCTAATTCCACACGGACAATTTCTTACACCTTGAAATTCTAAATTTATTCAATATTGAACGCTCAAAATAACTAATATCATAAAATAATTTCGGAAAATCTAATTTGTTCTTGAAAATGCGTAAATTTGTAGTTTTTTCAATCAATTTGGAGGGAATAAATCGACTAACTGTTAAATCACTTGATTGAATTCAATATTGATTAAGGATTAAATTAATATAAATAAAGAAAAATTGCAATATCGGGACTTCAGTCAATTGATAAACTTCACTCTTATCGTTTGTTTTTTCTGTCTTGGTCCAAATCAAGACCTTTTTTTAAACAAGTAGGTTGTGAAAATAAGCGCCTTGCGCTAGCGGGAGTAGTGGCTTAAATGGAGACCGGCGATATAGACAATTAGATCTGGAAGAGTGATTTAAACATGTTTAAAACTAGTTTTTTTTGTGTTTTTTACTGTTTTTTTCTACTTGTTTAAAAAACAGTTTAAAACAAAAAATCGTGTTTTAAACAATAAAAAACACAACTTTTGTTTTTTTTTAAAAAAACATAATTTTTGCCAACCCTGTGGAGGGACATTACTTTGTGTTCGTAAAAACCCAATTTTATACGCCTCAACTGTTTAACCTTTATGGTTAAAGCTACATTCACATCTGCATTGCCGTGTAAACACTATCCTATCGTTTCACCTCAACGATATTCTTAATAGCTATAAAGCGATTACGACCAGACCTTCCACTGATCTGATGGCCACCATGATGCTTTCTTATATTATAAAATCTGAAGCTGATTATTTAAATTTGTTTTTAACTTTCGGCTCACACTAATGTCTCTTCATAACAGACACGAATATCAAAACCCATATTTTATTTCATCTCGGGCCTCAATTCACTAGACATATTGTGCATAATACTTGATTTAACCGGCAGAGCAGAGGCGTAGCCAGGGATTTTGATGCCCAGGGCGGTTGCGGCTTTTAATTCCCCCCCATCCATTACCCCTTGATAGTCGATCAAACTGTGAATGAATGACACAAATTTTGTTTTCTCGAAAGTTCCTGCCGCGGGAACGGTGTCTACGAATGTGCAGCCCCGCGGCCGCAGCTACATCGCGAAAGGGGACTGTGGCGAAACACGCGTGCGTTCAGTAAATCAGTGCAGTTCCGACAGTCCGCCTCTCATACGTTCTAGGGAATTGTACCAGCTCTATCACACATGAAGCGTGCATTTTTGTCTTGAGAATGGTAATACCAAGAACGGATTTAAGCTAATAAGAACATAGGGCCATGGATTGAGCCTTTGGTACCATCCTCGCATATGGTTGAGAAGATTCGCCTTCAAATATTAGCGGTTACTAGGACGCGCATATATATTAGCGGTTACTAGGACGCGTATATATATTAGCGGTTACTAGGACGCGCATATATATTAGCGGTTACTAGGACGCGTATATATATTAGCGGTTACTAGGACGCGTATATATATTAGCGGTTACTAGGACGCGTATATATATTAGCGGTTACTAGGACGCGCATATATATTAGCGGTTACTAGGACGCGCATATATATTAGCGGTTACTAGGACGCGCATATATATTAGCGGTTACTAGGACGCACATATATATTAGCAGACGAATCTTCTCAACCAATGCTAGGACGGGGAAAATTTGTCCCGCACAAAATATCTTTTGTCCCATCCGTAAATCCATTCTTGGTAATACCATTTGTAGCCACATCGTACGATGTGGGTCTTAGTTTGACCCGGCCTGTTGTTGGCGGTGGTGGTGGTGGCGTCGTGAAAGAGAACTGCTATAGGCAGTATAAAATACTTCGTTCGTCATTGAAGGGAGAGTGAATGGGAGAGAATTGGGGTGAGGTGATATTTTTCGTTCCAGTATTTTAAAAGGAAGGGAATTATAATAGTAAGTTTAATTGTACTAGTAAAGTTAAGCATTGTTGTTGGAACTCCTCCAATAATGGAAAAAAATAATCTACTAATATGTTGCCTATGTTTTAACCTTCTCACATGTTTTTTAAATTATGTATATATACCTTATCTTAACAATGTAAAAGACGCATTCGGTCTGATGGCGTAATAAACTAAAGTTGTTTTATTGTTATCTCTTGCGTTCTCTCTCGCGTTCTCTCTCCATGAGCCGTTACAACAGTGGTGTCAGAAGTGGGGTGAATATCGCAAGACTACCTCTTTCGGGCAGGCAGACGCCTTGTCCAGGCTTATCTCGTCACATTCCTCTCCGGACGACGACATCGTACTCGCAAGTCTTCAAGTCACAGACGATGTGGAGGCCATAGTCCGACAGCTTCCAGTCACCTTCCATGACATTCAATCCTCTGCTCGTGCGGATCCAGTCTTACAGAAAGTCGTCGGGTATATTCGGAATGGTTGGCCGACAGTAAAGCATCTCCGAGCGACACCAGAGGCAACTGCCCTCGAACAATTCCACAGAAGGAAGGACCTGCTTACTATCGAGCAGGGTTGCGTGCTTCTACAGAATAGAGTGGTAATACCTTACTCATTACGAGCAACAGTTCTGAAACTACTTCATCGAGGACATCCTGGAACCAGTAGGATGAAATCTTTGGCTTGCGCTCACGCCTACTGGCCTTTTCTGGACGCTCAAATTGAAGACTTCGTCAAGAAATGTTCCAAATGTCGCTCTGCAGCAAAGTTACCAGTCAAGACTCTGTTGCATTCCTGGCCGAAAGCCGTGAAGGCCTGGCAGAGGATACACATCGACTACGCAGGTCCCCATAACGGCCACCAGTACCTTATAGTCGTCGATGCCTATAGCAAGTATCCCGAGATTTTCGACATGAAAACCACCACGTCATCCGCCACCATATCTGTCCTGAATAATCTTTTCGCACGCTATGGTTATCCGGAAGTACTGGTGAGCGATAACGGAACCCAGTTTACCTCACACGACTTCGCCTCGTTCTGTTCCCGCAAAAGAATCCAGCATATCTTCTCCCCGCCCTACCATCCACAATCCAATGGGCAGGCGGAACGTTTCGTGGACACCTTCAAGAGGGCGCTAGAGAAACTCAAGGGCGAAGGAGATGTCCCTTACATGCTAGACGTCTTCCTGCTGTCCTATCGCTCAACCCCTAACTACAGTATAGACCAGAAAAGCCCTGCAGAACTCTTCTTGGGCCGAACACTCCGTACAGAGCTAGACCTCCTACATCCGCCGGTCTCTCCGTCATCAGAACGCAATCCAACCATGGAACGACAATTCAACCGTCATCATGGAGCTCAACGACGCACCTTCAAAGTCGGAGACCTAGTCTATGCTCGGCAACACCAGTCAAAGACGTGGTATCCAGGGAGAATTCAAACGGTCAAAGGCGTAGTTTATGATGTTCTTATGGATGATGCCACCCATAAGAAGTTCCATGCCAATCAACTTTACCACCGTCTGAACAACGATCCTAAGGGAAATCCCTACTCGGTATTCATGGACACCTTCGATCTACCCATCCCAGACCGAAGAGTGGATCCCGACCGAGTTCCTGCTGGGACCACAGTGCCCGCTCCCGAACGCCATGTATGGTTCAACATACCAGACGCAGACTCCGAGGATGAGCAAGTACGGCGGTCAGGAAGAACAAAGAAGATACCCGAGCGAATCATCATGGATCCCCGCCAGAAGTCCTACAATTTTACTTAAAAGGGGAGGTGTTGGAACTCCTCCAATAATGGAAAAAAATAATCTACTAATATGTTGCCTATGTTTTAACCTTCTCACATGTTTTTTAAATTATGTATATATACCTTATCTTAACAATGTAAAAGACGCATTCGGTCTGATGGCGTAATAAACTAAAGTTGTTTTATTGTTATCTCTTGCGTTCTCTCTCCATGAGCCGTTTCAACAATTGTGAATTGTGTTTTACGTTTGCTCGATATATTTTAAGCGAGAGAGAGGATTATGGTATTGCTTTAATTTAAATGGGCGGCTTAATACTCCCTTTATAATTCCTGTCACCCGTGGACAAAAAGGGTTTCACACTTTCAATCCCTCCCCCTAATTCAAAGAAATCGAGGGCAATTTTTAAAAGCAAAAGCAAGTAAATACCGACTTTATATTTGGAACGGTCTACGGTGGTGTTTATTATTAGAAGTTAGGTGTATTTTTTCACAAATCGAGAAGAATTTGAAAAGAAAGTACAAGCTTGGGGGGCCAGATTATACAATTTTAACGTAAGTAATTTTATTGAAATAGGGATTAAGGGTTTCAATTTCTTCCTAGGGCATCGAAGGGCTATTCACTCTGATTTTCAGTACTTCTTTTAATGGGTATTTCGTTTTGCCACTGTTAAAGGATGCGCATCGTGGGGATACTCACACACGTTTTCCGTTCGTGTAACACTATTATAATTATTACAGAAGTAAAAAAGTAATAATTTTAAAACAGTTAAAGGTAGTGCATCGAGGGGTTATTCACTCAAATTTTTTGTACGCCTGTTAAATACGGTACGGTATGGCTATTATCACGAGCCCAGCCCTTGGGTCGTCTTGTTGTCTAAAGTCTAGACAAAAATTGTTGCGTGAAAAACTGAATTGGTTTCCGCAGTTTAGGGCATCACGGCGAAGGGGACATCATTCTACGGACCGTAGAAAACGGTAGAATGATGCCCGGGGCGGGCCGCCCCTCCGCCCCCCTCTGGCTACGCCACTGCGAATAACGCACTACGTTTGTGAATTTTTTAACTTAATTATAGCACCCTTTTGTAAATAAGATTTTATCTTAAAAGGATATCTGAATAAAAGCATTTATTTTATTTATTTAACCCAAGAAGTTAAAAGACATTAAAAACGAGGTGTGAAACATTTACGCTGATGCTTCGAAGTTAATAAAAACAACACCAGAAGTGAAGACCAATGAAAGTGTGTCTAATGCCAAGTTTGTAACACGCGAGACGCGCTAAAATTAATTTTTAAAAAGAGAAGTTGAATAATATACACCATGACACTGTCGTGTGCAACCACGACATGTGCAGTAAAAAAAAGTGAATAACAATCCCGCACAAATAATTAGATGAAAGTTTTTGGTATCCACAACGCACCTCTAGTAGTATTGCAACATTCGTAAACGCGCCTCGCTTGTGAAAAACAGAACATAAATCGGTGGAGTCTGCAAGTACGACATGTTTAGTGATGCTTTTAATAAGGAATTATACATGATGAAATCTTGTAAGTCCACTTTCCGACATGCATTCGGTTTTAAATTCCTCGATAACAAAAGCACACGACCCGTACTTGCACTGTTACCGCAATATTGACAGATAAAAACCAATGCAGTTTCTGATTATCGAAAATAGTCGAGTTACAATTGGGTAAAAAATCTCACGAACTCATGAACATGTTTCAAACGCGAGCCATTTTACTAGCGACTTTTGAACTATAATTTATAATGGTGCGTGAATCAGTTGACGGCTCATCGATTGCACATATTATTTTGGGGTCATATGATTATTTCATAAAATTATTGTTTTGTTGCTATATGACGGTGTTTAATTCATTATGAAATGCTACTTTAATAAATTGTAATAATTTGAATTGAAACTGATTGTATTAAAATTAAATCTTAGAAAAAGCAGTTTGTCGTGTAAATTGTTCATGCCTTATTTCTCCTAGTATCCATAAGAAAAATAAATTATGGTAAATTTTGTAAACAATTTTCAACGGAAGATGCCGTATTTTGGGTAAGTTAGCCAAAAATTCGAAACTGTATTTAAAAAAAATTATATATATAATAATTTCTGTATAAAATAGTTATAATTTTAGAAGCAGGAATGGAGAACAGAGTAATCTGGGCGCGCGACAAAGTCCAGAGTAGACGCCCGGGACTGGGTGGGGGCGGTTATGATAGAATAGGCGGGTCATAACGACAGAGGTAAAAAGGAATTAAGTATTTTTCGTCGTCCCCGTCAGCAACGTCATCAGAACGTTGTTATAGTGAGCCAATAAGATAATTTAAAATTTTCGTTACGTCATGGAGGAAGGTCCGCTGCACTGGGCTATGAGTGGGACTGAAGTAAATACTAACTGTACTCCATTCCTACATCTAAAATTACATTTATCCCTTGTAAAATAATTGGCTTTTTTGAGGAAATATTTCACGTACGAAATCCAATGGCCTCCTGTAGTTTTAAGGTATTAGTTTTTTACTATGTTTTATTTTCAGCTTTCTAGTTGGAAGACACTTTAAAGGAAATTGTCAAAATTTAATTAAAAATTATTTTAACTTGCAAATTAAAACTATTAAAGAATATATCTGGTTTGGAATTACTTTTTTCCTTTTATTTTTACTTCACAATACAAAAACTTGTACATTCGAAAGAAAAAACCAAATAAAGAAAAAACTAAATATTTTTTGGAAACTTTCATCAAAACTTCTACATTTGATCGAAAGAAAAAAACAAATAAAGGAAAAACTAAATATTTTTTTCGAAACTTTCATCAAAACTTCTATATTCGAAAGAAAAAAACAAAATATATTTTCGAAACCTTCATCAATTCTTTCAAAAACGTTTAAACTTTTCATTTAACGTTGTTCGTACCTGTCAAAATAATAATACAAAAATATATTGAAATATTATTTAAATAAGAAATGACATACAATCATGTTTACTATAAGTTATCGAAATAGGGAGCTAAGGATTTTGACCCTAAACGTCACCCCTTTCTATCTCTTACTGAACTTTCATCCCCCCTAACAGTTGGAAACAGTATTCTACACGCAAAAATGCCAAGCAGAGGGGGCTGCGTGACCTCAGACTACCTATTCCCCGTAGCCAGTTGTTACCACCCTATAGACTAACAAGTTGGGAAAACCAAAATATTACCTCTCCGAGTCAAGAGGTGTACTACTACAAACTTATTTACCTAGAAGTAAAAATTTACGAAATATTGAAGCAGTATTCCAAACATAGCGAATGTACAGTAAAGCAGACGACATTTTACATCCAATAAGGATAAATCTTGGACACATGGAAATCAGTCAATGGGGAAAAGAACAGGAAATGAAGTCTACGCTTCAGCTGATTACCCTATATTCTGATATCTACATTCACAACTGGTTTGCAGTGTAAACACTATCGGCTCGTCTCACCTCAACAATATTCTTAGTTTGCCAACTTGAATGTTAACGTTAAATAACACCAAAGCTAAATTGTAGCTAGACGCACTAATAGTCAATGCGCACCATAAAGAGAATAATAAGTCTGTCTGTAGCTACTACCCGTTTACCATTAGCCCCTTTACTAATCTAATTGCCAACATGATCTTTTCTTCCATTATAAAATCTTAACCTGATTATTCAAGAGTGTATTTAACTTTCGGCTCACTCTGAACCGTTGATGTCTCTTCATTACAGACACGAAAATCAAAGCCAAAAGCTTTATTCACCCCAGGCCTCAATTATTTACTCTTTGTTTCACTAAGCCTATTGCGCATAATACTTGTTATACCCGCCGGAGTCTAGGTCTTAGTTTTCTTCATGAAACCACTAAACCAAGGATTATTCTATATACAGATGTAGTATAGCTTAAGCAATATATAAACAGCCATTTCAAATAACAATATTAAAAAAAATCTTTGGAATATCAAAATGAAACAGAGCTTTAAAGCTACAAAAGTACTAAATGCATCATAATTACGAAAAATGCTTCCACATATTCACTTTATATTATGGAAAAAGAGAATATTAAGGTTCTGTATGATTTCTTAACACATCAACACAAGGCTAACTGCTAACGCGACGCACTAGTGTAACAATGGACGGACACACACAGACAAAAACAAGTTGGGAAAACCAAAATATTACCTCTCCGTGTCGAGAAGATTATATAACCAAGTTTCCGACACACAAAATTAAGCTGTAATATTCCACTCGTACCACCATTTAAAGCTCAATAGAAAGACAATGAGTTTATATTTCAATTTATATTTATTTATATTAATATTTTCTTTTCGTAACCATTTAATTTGAACCAAGTACAACGAACTTATCAATTATACTACAAACTTATTAGTTGTGCAACATCAATAATTTAGTAACAATGGCATTAATTGCGCAACATCAATAATTTAGTAACAATGGCATTAATTGCGCAACATCAATAATTTAGTAACAATGGCATTAATTGCGCAACATCAATAATTTAGTAACAAAGTCATACATTCAACAACAAAAACATACATTCAACAACAAAATTTAATATCATGGCTTCAGATGTTAAAGAAGCCAATAATGAAGCCCTGGTGATAATTGTTGCTTCCTGATAAGTTCTGTTCTCTAGAGGAATGAATGTTGGTACTTAAAACAAATAGGGATTTCCAACCCAATATTAACTGAATAAAGATACTTTCATATCGTAAAAGGACGTCACAAGTAATTTACTGCAATAGTGTATCTATCATGCAAATATCCCAGAATTGGCACACATTCCTGAAGACAAAATGCCATTTAGATTTACACTCGCACCAATGTTACTACGTTTAGATAATTTCCTCTCTCACAATCTTTTGGGAAATAAATGGCTGTGAACGTCACTTTATACCATACATCCAGTGACTTTGCCCGAAGCTCGGTTTTTGGCCAAGACTTACTAAACGGGATCGTTTGGGAAATGGCTGTGAACGTCACTTTATACCATACATCCAGTGACTTTGCCCGAAGCTCGGTTTTTGGCCAAGACTTACTAAACGGGATGGTTTGGGAAATGGCTGTGAACGTCACTTTATACCATACATCCAGTGACTTTGCCCGAAGCTCGGTTTTTGGCCAAGACTTACTAAACGGGATCGTTTGGGAAATGGCTGTGAACGTCACTTTATACCATACATCCAGTGACTTTGCCCGAAGCTCGGTTTTTGGCCAAGACTTACTAAACGGGATCGTTTGGGAAATGGCTGTGAACGTCACTTTATACCATACATCCAGTGACTTTGCCCGAAGCTCGGTTTTTGACCAAGACTTACTAAACGGGATCGTTTGGGAAATGGTTGTGAACGTAATTTTGGTCGCACATCGACTAAAGCAGTAAATTATTTTCAATTAAACGCAATTTATCAATTTTGAATCCACTATCAGTCGCCTAGAAATCCTCAATTAGTTCAAATTCCTGACATTAACATACATCTAGACAACAGAACTTGATGGACAACAACAACGTTCATTGATACAGAACTCCCAGTAGGTAGCGCCATGAAACCAAATGAGACCTGAAAACAATTGAATAGCATATAATTCCTTATTCCACACAGGAATATTGCAATTTGAATCAAGGATCGTCCTTGTTTGAATTCACACAGAATTCCTTATTTAACACAGGAATATTGCAATTTGAATCAAGGATCGTCCTTGTTTGAATTCACACAGAATTCCTTATTTAACACAGGAATATTGCAATTTGAATCAAGGATCGTCCTTGTTTGAATTCACACAGAATTCCTTATTTAACACAGGAATATTGCAATTTGAATCAAGGATCGTCCTTGTTTGAATTCACACAGAATTCCTTATTCCACACAGGAATATTGCAATTTGAATCAAGGATCGTCCTTGTTTGAATTCACACAGAATTCCTTATTTAACACAGGAATATTGCAATTTGAATCAAGGATCGTCCTTGTTTGAATTCACACAGAATTCCTTATTCCACACAGGAATATTGCAATTTGAATCAAGGATCGTCCTTGTTTGAATTCACACAGAATTCCTTATTCCACACAGGAATATTGCAATTTGAATCAAGGATCGTCCTTGTTTGAATTAGCAAGTTGGCTAATGAAACCCCAGAGTTAAAGGGCGTTTTTGCAAGCCATTTAGCAAGTTGGCTAATGGAACCCTAGAGTTAAAGGGCGTTTTTGCAAGCCATTTAGCAAGTTGGCTAATGGAACCCCAGAGTTAAAGGGCGTTTTTGCAAGCCATTTAGCAAGTTGGCTAATGGAACCCCAGAGTTAAAGGGCGTTTTTGCAAGCCATTTAGCAAGTTGGCTAATGGAACCCCAGAGTTAAAGGGCGTTTTTGCAAGCCATTTAGCAAGTTGGCTAATGGAACCCCAGAGTTAAAGGGCGTTTTTGCAAGCCATTTAGCAAGTTCGCTAATGGAACCCCAGAGTTAAAGGGCGTTTTTGCAAGCCATTTAGCAAGTTGGCTATTGGAACCCCAGAGTTAAAGGGCGTTTTTGCAAGCCATTTAGCAAGTTGGCTAATGGAACCCCAGAGTTAAAGGGCGTTTTTGCAAGCCATTTAGCAAGTAGGCTAATGGAACCCCAGAGTTAAAGGGCGTTTTTGCAAGCCATTTAGCAAGTAGGCTAATGGAACCCCAGAGTTAAAGGGCGTTTTTGCAAGCCATTTAGCAAGTAGGCTAATGGAACCCCAGAGTTAAAGGGCGTTTTTGCAAGCCATTTAGCAAGTAGGCTAATGGAACCCCAGAGTTAAAGGGCGTTTTTGCAAGCCATTAAGCAAGTTAGCTAATGGAACCCCAGAGTCAAAGGGCGTTTTTGCAAGCCATGTACGTATTTTTATACAGGCATGACGTGTAATAGAGTAGTGGCGGTAGAGAGGGGAGTAGACTATGTATCCCCCCTTTGGTCGCGCTCTTGTAGGCGGACTAAGAGATAGAAGGGTATGACGCTTCATCTTACCTTACCGCCACCGCTCGAATTAATTAATTAATTACAGGCTAAGACCCTCCCGGGTAAGCCAAGTAGATACAGCCACCCTCTCCACCCACTTTTATCTACTACTGGTTTTACTATGAATAGTCGCTTGATAAATATATCTTTAGACACCAAGATTTGCCACCTTTAAATTCTTTTTTTTTTCGACAAAACACATTTCTTTGTGATAAGAATAATAGTTTTATCTATAAAAGGCTTCGTATCGGTCTATAAAGCTCTGTTTTCAAAGCATAAATATAATTAGCAATGATAATCTGTTGAGTATTTTCTCTTGAGACGAGGTAACAATGCTAGGAATTCCATCAACTATTAATTAACAACGCTATTACAGCTAGGACAACAGACACCCCTATTCCTTTTTAACAAAACATATTCCTTTATGATAAGAGTAGTAAGTTTCTCTGTAACAGGCCTCGAATCTGTCTCGGAATAGTTTGTTTCCGAACGCTAAATCTAACTGGCAATGATAGTCTGTTGATACTTTATCTTCAAGGCCAGGCATAAGTGTCATATCAAAGGAATCAAAGAACATCTTCAGTGCCGTTTTACTTTTTAAAAAATTTATGTTAAAATCTCCCACAACAACTGTCGGAATAGAGGCATCATATCTAATATCGAATAAAGGATTAAAATCCTCAAAAACTGATCTCAAACTCGCTCCAGGCGATTTGTACAACAAAACAACAGTCATCGGTTCATTTTCAATGGAAACATCCAACCAGCAACGTTCCACATGCGAATTTCTGAAAGGTCTATCGGTTCGTAAAACCCTATTATTCAAATCGTTAACTACATTTTCTGGTGTATCTTTTAAATGAATGGAAGAACCAAATGCAATTCTACGTGCCGTTCTTGGCAGATAAATACCACCCACTTCCCTAAAGGATGGCACATGAAACTCATCATTTTCTTTCTTCCACGTTTCAACAAAGCATAATAACTGGGCATTTCTTATTACGGTGTCTGCTAAAATATCTTCCAAATGTGCGTTTAAGGACTGCACATTGTGAACATAAATATAAACCGGTTCGTTCAAGAACGGTAACGCAATACTCTTCGTATCTCGTAATCTTTTAAGTTCCAATCCAACTTGATTGTTTTTAGGCGCATTTGGAACTTGAAATTTACCCTCAATATACAAACCAGAGGCGTTTCTCGCTCTACTACAAGCAACGTATAAATGAGCTCTCTCTAATTTCTTTCTTTGATTACAATGCACTACTACAGACGAATACGTATCTCCTTGACTCTTGTGTATCGTAATAGCCTCAGAAATGACCAAAGGAAACTGTTTCCTAGAGACCGAAACATTATTTTGCCTCCATTTTCTACTAAATGCCTTAGTAACTTTCTCGACAGGAGTCCAAATCCTGTTAAAGTTATTCTGCTCGTATAACCCATGACTCTTTTGTCTCAACAACTTTCCAACATTAGCATCAGCAAACTCAATCCAAACCCTAAACGGAATTTGTTCACCGAGCCTATTTGTGCAGTACTCTATTTTTCTTAACCAACCTGTTGCCCCATTTGTAAGTCCGTCAGACGTATCAACATTGTTAGTCATTCTAGAGGGCCGGTAGGCCCTTCTAGATAAGATCCCACACCCTCCCGTAATGTTAAATGAAAATTCACAGATTTTCGCCGATTTTCCCATAGGAATAACATGGGGTTTTTGGTGCTCCTGTACATCGAATCATTTAAAAACTAAAGCGAAGTTACGTTTCGGAATACTTTCAAATTAACAAGTAACTATTCAAGGTGTGCCTTTTTCAAGTTTCATAAAAATTAATTAAGTCTAAGTATGTTAATTTAATTAAAAATGTAAGTACCTCAAAAGATTATTCTACAGCAGACGACGCTAATTGTTCATTACTCTACAGTAGACGACGCTAATTTGCCATTTCACCGCCTTGAAACTTTAACTTGATATTTTTCAATAAATATAACACTATATTTATTAAAAATTTCTCTGGCGGTCTATTTTTCGTTTAATTATGTGTCTCGGTTGAAATTCTATACTTAAGATACCTTTTTAATTTATATTTTAGATGTTAGTTTCGACCAAGGCTTAAGTTGCCTTACTTGGGCCATGGATTTATAATAGAAGCTTACGCTTCATGGATATTTCACTGTAGCCTTCAGTAAGGCATAAGGATAGATGGGTCAGTGTTGGAAATAAGGATTTTTTTTAAAACTGGACCTGTGGCCTAGGTATTTTAATTAAAATAACTGGCCACGGTGCCACTCACTGTAAACGTACAAGGGCAGTGAACGCAATGTCATGGATAATTGTAGTTGTAGAGTGGACTGTAAAAGATACGGATTTGATAGTTTAAAAATCGTGGCAGGATGTTGGTTTTGAAGTTGACTATAAAGCTCGGGTTCTAAAACGAATTGTGAGCCCTATCTTATAAGAATTAGTAGAAGTGTAGAACCATTTTTAACCTCGTCCTAGAAGTGAAAAATTTCGCATTTCAGGCAAAAAATTGTTTTATAATAGATTAATACAAATGCAGACTGAAGGAACAGATATTATATAAAAAAGGACTTGGTTTGCCCAAGCCTAAAAAACAAAACGATAAGAGTTTTTTCCAGTTGACTGAAGCGCGGATATTATATTTTTCTATATAATTTTAAAGACAATCCGTATTTTACTACTCTTTAGAATTTAATTCAATCTCCTGATTTTACTGGTAATGGATTTATTTCCTATAAATTAATTGAAATAAAAAATTACTTATCTCAGATTTTTCATGATAAAATTTTACGAAAATAGAATTGTTGAAAAATCTGAGATAAGTAATTTTTTATTTCAATTAATTTATAGGAAATAAATCCATTACCAGTAAAATCAGGAGATTGAATTAAATTCTAAAGAGTAGTAAAATACGGATTGTCTTTAAAATTATATAGAAAAATAAAATATCCGCGCTTCAGTCAACTGGAAAAAACTCTTATCGTTTTGTTTTTTAGGCTTGGGCAAACCAAGTCCTTTTTTATATAATCATGTATCTGGCGCCACAAGCGAGCGTTAATTCTTTAGGCAGACCATAAGTATCAGACGTTGCCAACGTTTGGACTTGAGAAAGAATGTTATTTCTAACTTCTCTAGTAAGATCACCATTTACAACATCTACTGAAACGGAAATAGACTTTTCCGTATTCATGTTTAAAAGCATCTCTTCGTTAAACTGGTTCACTTCAACGTTAGTAGGGAAAAGATGTATCGCTTCTTTTGGCGGTACACGCTCTCTATTCACTTCTAAACTTACAAAAAAGTTAATATCATCCTGATTCATACTTCCCACAGCCATTCTGTTCAAAGCTTCCGCAAACCTTTTGTCATCTTTTTGCCTCATAATTTCTTCAAGCTCTGCAAACTGGAATTCTTCCCATATTGGGTTACCAATTAACGCCGCATAGGGATTGTCAGTATCACTTTGACCTTGAAAAGCGAAATGATCGCGCACTGGTCTAAGTTGGTTAAAATCTCCAACTAACAGTACAGATACACCACCGAAATAATCTGGACAACCCATTATCTCTTGCAATCTCGCGTTAACTCGGTTAAAAACCTTGGCTCCAACCATTGATATTTCGTCAATAATTACCAATTTCACTTGACCATACATCAATCTACAATTGTGAAGAGTTTCACTTTCTAGCCTGGAAATATTCCCGGCAAATTGACTAACCGGTAGACAAAAGGTACTATGCAAAGTAGCGCCACCTATATTAAAGGCAGCCTTGCCCGTAGGTGCGCATCGCAAAACTTTAACTTCCGAGGGATTAGACCCTGGCTGCTTATTGTAAAATCTAGTAACAGCTTCAAATATGGCACTTATCAAAACGCTTTTTCCAACACCAGCGCCACCGGTAACAAATAGCCGTAAAGGCGATTCCTTGCATTTTAAATGATGCAGAACTTCATAAAATATTTCTTTCTGTTTCACATTCAGCATTCTAACAAGTACATTGTACTCAGAATCATTGACTAACGTCACTGACGGAGCAATAGTTCTTTCCGCATTACCATCAAGAATATCACGGGTAATATTTCCTATAGACTCCTGAACCGTATTTATTAGAAATTCAGAATCTTCAACAATTAAAGATCTATCTAATTCATTTCGATGTTCCAATTCAGGCTGAATATTAGTAAGATCAGCTTCAATAGCTTCACTTTCGAAATCTCGGACAGCCTGTTCAATGGCCGCTTCGTCAATTTCGTTATGAAATTCTTTTCTACATTCCTTTATAATCTCAAGTTTAAGTTCATACTCTGATTTCAGATCCTTTGTCAAAATGTCCCTACTCTCATCGCGCCAAGGCGAGAACAACATTATTTGCTCACGATAATACTGTTCGGGTTCTTTCACTAAATTGAATCTCCGATACCGCATAATTTTAGAATGGCCACGTTTTCTAATAAAGCCTGAATCATTTTTCAGTTTCAACCATTTACCACATTCAACTTCAAGGTTTTCATTGTCATCAATATGACTTTGGGTTTTCGCAACTCTACGACTTTTGGAAAACTCGTACCACGTCGCAAATTGAGCTAACGTTACTGCCTCTAAATTATCTGGCCTTTGAACATAATGGTCCAACATTCCAGAAGCGAAAACGTCCATACTATCTTCTGACAACTGTTCAAGCTCACTTTTGCTTTTGAGAATATGGACTCGATTTTCGGGCAAATTTGTATTAACGTAAATACAGGCTCGACTACATCTAGAGACTGGAATTTGTAAAACACTATATGCCGCTTCTTGCGCGCTTACCTCGTGCGCATTCAAAAACTGATTTGCTATCACTTTCAACTTTTGCTTTACCGTACATTTATCTGACTGTGCTCGTTTAGCAGCTTCACGCAAAAGCATTGACATGCCACGCTGAGATTTTCCAATATAAGACACAATATACATAACCAGAGCGTAAGGATCAAGTACAAACTGAATGTCCATATTCGCTTGCCAAAGGCGCAAAGTGCATGGGTTGTACGGATTAACCCTAGTATCTTTAGGGTGTCTTTTCAATAAAACAACTTTCTTTTTTATGTCATACGTAACTGCCTTAATATATTCCTCTTCACTCATTCGCAACTTTGCCAACAACTCCTCGAAACTATCTACCCAAAATTCCTTTTCTTTTGATTGCAAAAGTTCATTCAATTTTTTGGAATTCCTCTTACATTTCAGTTCTTCGTCAAGAGTACCGGGTTCTCTTAAACTCGGATCATAAACAATAGTTTTAGGCATGGGAGGAAATGGAATTCCAAAACGACAAACTGAACTGTTATTTACCTTTTTCTTACACGTTGTCGTGTGTTTGTGCATTTGCAAAGACGTTAACAAATCCCCATTACCATCGTTCAATTTACCAGCGCAAGAAATAACTTTATCAATAAAGTCCTCTACCTCTTTAACATTCGACAAATCATCTTTGAGCTTAGGCGCATCTTTAATCCATATCAACCCATGTTGATGGGGAGACCCTCTTTGCTGTATTTCAACTCTAAAGTAATAATCTTCAATAACACCAAGGGGACCTAGTTTTTGCAAAGCTTTAAGCAGAGCCCGAAAACGGTGGTCAAAATATCTAGCACAAGTAACAGGATCATTTTGAATCAACTTGGCCTTTTCCGAAAAACTTAAATTCCTAATTTCATTATCCGTTAAGCGTTCTTGACCTGAGGTCACTCTCAGTATGTTCAAAAGCTCAGGCCATTTGCCTTCCGCAGCTGAAAACGTTATAAAAAAGGTAGCCGTACCAAGCTGCCTAATCATAGCCATTAACTCTTTCTGCCTATGCTGCCAATATGAAGGCGAGGACTGCAAATTTTCTAATACTCTAAAACCATCATCCTGCTTAACAATTGAATCGAGTGCACCAGCAGACGATAAAAACCCAGCAGTGTAATTAGAGCCATCTTTTCTCTTGGTTTTTCTCATACACACTTGTATAGATTCACTTACTTTCATTGTTTCCAACTTAACAAAAGCGTAAAACAATTTTGAGACATTCTTGGCACAACGTCGATCAACATTACGAAGCTCCCACTTGGCAATATCCCCAAACCTACCTTTAACCTTAAGGTTTCTCTTCTGACCGACATAAATACTGGGGAATGACAATTCCTCAGCGTCCTCGTCATAGAGCAAAGACATTGGCGTTTGACCTTCACCAGGAGCAAACTTAACATGCATGGTGTTAGTGGGAAGGAAATCGGACAATGACACTAACAACGTGTCTTGATTCCCAACTGGTAATAAATTAACTTCGCTAGCTTCATTGACTTCATTCCACATATCATCGCTATCGTTTTCGTTCGCTAAATTCACTGACCCTACTGGGTTTTCCCTTAATATATCATCCTGATTTAACTGACGGTCATTTTCGTCAACAATAAATTCAAGTTCTTCTGGAATTGGATCCAATATATCGACTCTTACAGATATTCCATGCTTAATATACAACGGTGTTTTCACCAAAACCTTAAGAGCTTCGTGCATTTTTTTAGGCCTAACAGTTTCATACAAATATGGTGTATTATATTGCATTCTCCTCATAAACTCAATTTGAACAGTATCTGTTTCACGAGGTAACCGTGGTAACACTGACACTGTAGACTCGACATTTATAGGAACGTTGACCACGTTTCCCTTAATCCCCCTTTGTTGATCACAACCCAACCTTCTTATTTGCATAAAAGGAATTCGTGGTGAAATCATCCTTTCCTCCAAATTAGACAAATTAACTAGTTCTGACGGAACTTCAGGAAATTCAAATCCATTTTCTCTGGAAAACTTGGGGATTTCGTTCTTCTTGACAGCTTTATTACAAGCACTACATAAAAATACTTTGTCACCCAATTCACGACCGTGAATCCCAGGAACTGCCAAAAACACTCTAGACTGAACTAAGCTACCCGATGCTTTAAAAAAAAGATTTGAACACCCTTCACATGGCCACGTTGGACCTTCTTTTATGCTTTCAAAATACGTCTGCTCTATAAACACAGGATCTGTTCTTCTTTCTGCCACAGACAATCTATTCCTAGAACGTTCAGGGTTCCTAAACTCCACATTTGCACGACTGGCAGCCATACCCAACTGATTTCTAACACGTTCAGCTTCAACGTACTCTGCATCTTGGCGTTTACTAGCCATACCCAACTGATTTCTAACACGTTCAGCTCCAACGTACTCTGCATCTTGGCGTTTACTAGCCTTACTCAACTGATTTCTAACACGTTCAGCTTCAACGTACTCTGCATCTTGGCGTTTACTAGCCATACCCAACTGATTTCTAACACGTTCAGCTCCAACGTACTCTGCATCTTGGCGTTTACTAGCCTTACTCAACTGATTTCTAACACGTTCAGCTTCAACGTACTCTGCATCTTGGCGTTTACTAGCCATACCCAACTGATTTCTAACACGTTCAGCTTCAACGTACTCTGCATCTTGGCGTTTACTAGCCTTACTCAACTGATTTCTAACACGTTCAGCTTCAACGTACTCTGCATCTTGGCGTTTACTAGCCATACCCAACTGATTTCTAACACGTTCAGCTTCAACGTACTCTGCATCTTGGCGTTTACTAGCCTTACTCAACTGATTTCTAACACGTTCAGCTTCAACGTACTCTGCATCTTGGCGTTTACTAGCCATACCCAACTGATTTCTAACACGTTCAGCTTCAACGTACTCTGCATCTTGGCGTTTACTAGCCTTACTCAACTGATTTCTAACACGTTCAGCTTCAACGTACTCTGCATCTTGGCGTTTACTAGCCTTACTCAACTGGTCCTTTACTCGTTCGCTTGCTCTATACCACTCATCAAGCCTTTTAACTCTCTTGGTAAGTATGCCAACCTGATTTTCCCTTTCACGATAAGCCTCATTCTCCCGCTTTTTCGCCATTGATCGCGCCTCCTTCATTCTATACTCTTCATTCTGTCTCAAAATTCTCAATCTCTCTAACGGATAAACATTACCATGAGACGTAGAAGGTACTTGTTCATCGTTCGCTACCATTACAGAACTATCTGAAATATTACTAACTAAATTCATCGCTTCGTCGGCAGTAATTAACGCTACGTTTTTAGAAACTTCACTTGTACTTCCGTCTAATACATTATCCTTCATTCTACTGTGGCCAACTGGCGGCGCAATAGAACCAACAAACAAATTAGGACTAGAAATACTAGAAACCGTACCTTCAACCTTACTACCATCGTGGCCAACTGACGGAGCAATAGAAGTAATGGGCAAACTAGTACTAGGACTAGACGTACTAGAACCTGTACATTTAACCTTAGCTTTTTTCTGAGCTGCTAAAACTCTTCTCCTTTCATTTTCTCTCTTCTTAAACTCAGGGTCTGATCTTTTTGCCCTCATCCTTTCCCGCGCTTTGCGCTTCCGCATTTCATCTTTACTCTCAACATTATCTTCCTCCATTTTACATACAAAAATCAAATACTCACAAAAAGAAGCGGCAAAAACCTGCGGGCTCTTTACAACCACTTAATTTCACTTAATCTCCAACTTCCAACAACAATAATATACCGGTAGTTTAATTGACAACCTACTAGCATAGAAATTCTGATTAAGAATGGCTCCCGTGGACTAAAAAGGTCAATTTTCAACTAGGTGAGCGTTATCTCATTAGATTTAAAAAATATCATTTTTTGTGATTTTTTTTTCGAACTGTTATCTAAACCTAGATGGTTTTCAGTCAAACAAACAAGGAGCATAAACACAATAGTGGAAGCTTCAGTCTTATTTAAAACATGTAAAACAATTATCATCTCTGCAAATAGCTTACACATGTCTTTTTTACCAATGCCTAACCGTTTGGATTTTTCTAGAGCAATCTTATCACCAAAAAAATTTTTTTGATACAAAATAAATGTTTTATATTCTTATTAAGAATAAAACAAGAGGATAAAAAAGGTCTGTCCTCTCGTAATTTTTTAAGCTTTTATCATGATTACTCTATACAACAGTAACAAGGAGTATAAACCCATTAGTGGAAGCAGTATATTTTTTATTACGAAACAATCTCGCTTATGTTGATCCTCTCTAGACTTCGCTCAAAACGTATTACTCCTACGTACAATATTAATAGACAGGCAAGGATTCATACCATTAAAGAAGGAGCGCGATATTATCCATATTTTCATTTCATATAGAGAGCTAACAGTTCTGACCCTGAAACGTCACACCCTTCTATCTCTTACTGGAGTTTCATCCCCCCTAACGGTTGGAAACGGTATTCTACGCGCAAAAATGCCAACCAGAGGCGGGCTGGGTGACGTCAGACTATCTCTTCCCCCTACCCAGTTGTTAGCTCCTTATACAGGGAAAAAAATGCCAACCAGAGGGGGCTGGGTGACGTCAGACTATCTCTTCCCCCTATCCAGTTGTTAGCTCCCTATACAGAGAAAAAAATTATTATGTTTCTGAGAGCAGCTTCCCATTTTGGTTGTTGTTTTGAAAAATATATCACCCTTCTATTTCTTACTGGAGTTTCATCCCCCCTAACGGTTGGAAACGGTATTCTACGCGCAAAAATGCCAACCAGAGGCGGGCTGGGTGACGTCAGACTATCTCTTCCCCCTACCCAGTTGTTAGCTCCTTATACAGGGAAAAAAATGCCAACCAGAGGGGGCTGGGTGACGTCAGACTATCTCTTCCCCCTATCCAGTTGTTAGCTCCCTATACAGAGAAAAAAATTATTATGTTTCTGAGAGCAGCTTCCCATTTTGGTTGTTGTTTTGAAAAATATATCACCCTTCTATTTCTTACTGGAGTTTCATCCCCCCTAACGGTTGGAAACGGTATTCTACGCGCAAAAATGCCAACCAGAGGGGGGCTGGGTGACGTCAGACTATCTCTTCCCCCTACCCAGTAGTTAGCTCCCTATTCAGAGAAAAAAATGCCAACCAGAGGGGGGCTGGGTGACGTCCGACTATCTCTTCCCCCTACCCAGTTGTTAGCTCCCTATACAGAGAAAAAAAATTATTATGTTTCTGAGAGCAGCTTCCCATTTTGGTTGTTGTTTTGAAAAATATATCGCAATGCACGGGCCTTGATAGATATAGGAGGCAATGAATGAAATATATCACAATGCATGGGCCTTGATAGATACAGGAGGCAATGAATGAAATATATCACAATGCACGTGCCTTGATAGATATAGGAGGCAATGAAGGAAATATATCGCATGCACGGGGCCTTGTTAGATATAGGAGGCAATGATTTAATCTCTCTCTTTGCACGAGAGGTTTATCTTTAATATTTAAATAAATATAATTATTTTTAATTATTTTAATCTTCAATAATTAACATTAATAATAGTTAAATCGTTTAAAATAAAGTTATACCTATTATCTTCTCAAACTTTGCTAATATTGACGTTTAAAGTGAAGGGTACCCCTCTTGCCCGCTTTTTTCAAATTTGGGGTATATATACTATTCGTTTCCATTATAATAGTAAGGAAAAAGCGCAATTGCGAAAACCTTTGGTGGCGATCCCACCTTAGGGAGGCTAGACGTTTCTCGTAACCCTAGCTGATCGCCGCGTATATCCTAAAACCAAACGATGATAATGGAGTAGAAGCCAATGATACAGATTGGTGTCTATGTGGAATAGACGGAAGACTAGTGGATGGTGGTGTTAGAAGCCAGTGTACGTGCAGACTGGAGTCAATGTGGGATTGACAAAGAACAGAAAATGGTGGTATTGGAAACCAGAAAAGCACCAAACTGGTGTTCATGTGGGATGGACGAAGACGAAACATGGTGGTGCGAGAACTCAAGGATAGAGTAGCCAACGGAGAGAAATACAATTTTCCAAATTTCTGTGAACTGTCAATGAGGTCCGGAAATTGGGAACACGTTTGCTCCGATACGCAAACTGCGAACGCGGTCACGTGGGTGTAACAACGGACAGACAGACACACAGACAGACACACAGACACACAGACACACACACAGACACACACACAGACACGGCCGTTACAGAACCTCTCCTGGACTACGTCACACTGCTTTTTAACTCTTTCCGTATTAATTTTGAGTTGAGAAACAAGATTATCTTAAATATTAAAATAAATATAATTAATATTAAATATTTTCTTCGTCAGTTGTTTGCCTTATTGAGCGTTACATCGTTTTGATAAAGAACAATTAAACATTCTTGAGAGATTTGACTAATATTGGCGTTTGAAATGAGGCATACGCCGGTTGCTTCGCCTTACCCAAATAGGTAGTATATAAGGGTGTCGAACTACAGCTAAAAGCAAGAACAACCGCAATTGCGAAAACCTTTGGTGGACAACCCACCCTAGGGAGGCTAGACGTTTCTCGTAACCCTAGCTGATCGCCGCGAATGTCTTAACCAAACGATGACGATGGAGTTAGAAGCCAATGAGACAGATTGGTGTCTATGTGGAATAGACGGAAGACCAGTAGATGGTGGTGTTTAGAACCCAGTATGTACAGACTGGTGTCCAAGTGGGATGGACCAAGACCAGAAGATGGTGGTGATTAGAAGCCAGTATGTACGGACTGGTGTCCAAGTGGAATGGACGAAGACCAGAAGATGGTGGTGATTAGAAGCCAGTATATACAGACTGGTGTCCATGTGGGATGGACGAAGACAAAAAGATGGTGGTGATTAGAAGCCAGTAAGTACAGACTGGTGTCCGTGTGGGATGGACAAAGACCAGAAGATGGTGGTGTGAAAACTCAAGTAGAGGAGCCATTTCCGTGACTGCGAAAGCAGTTCGGAAATGGCGAACACGTTTGCTCCGATTTGGAAACTGCGAACGCGGTCACGTGGGTGTAACAACAGACACACACACAAACACACACACAAACACACCCATACGGGCACACGATTGACACTTGGGGACCGGTAAGGAGTGATTGACATCTGAGGACCCAATTAACTATAGTTCATTAAAAAGAGGATTTCATAATTAGTTGAGCGCCGTAAAGCATATAATTAAACACTCGCTGTGGAAAAAGAACCCAAGACATTTATATGTAGGGACCTGAAAACACACGATATTTTCACCGCATAAATGGGGACCTTAATTCCAGATTACTTTCAAATTTCAGATATAGATGTCGCTAGGTGAAAGTCCCCACTTGTCAATGAAGTCACTGCGTGGATCTTGAAAGTGTATAATCAAAAAATGTCCCCAGATATAAGGTTGGAAGACTGTTTAGGTCCCCACTTGTAAACCTGAAATCAGCTCAAAACTTAAGTGTTAAGCCTTTAAAAGGTCCGAATACCTAAATTTCATTATAATAATCAATATTAAAACTATAAAATTAAAATATACCTGAAATTAGAAAATGTGTGTTTAAAAGACCCCACTTGTCTGTTGAAATGACGGTGAAGGTCCCCACATGTAAATTTATCGAGTGTGAAAAATGAAATTGAAATACCTGATGGAACCATATAGGCTTCGACACTAGTACAAAATCTAATAATTTATACACAAATGTCCCAAGATATAAGGTTGGAAGACTGTTTAGGTCCCCACTTGTAAACCTGAAATTAGCTCAAAACTTAAGTGTTAAGCTAGAAATAGGACTGATTACTTAAATTTCATTCTGATAATCAATATTTAAACTATAAAATTAAAATATACATGAAATTAGAAAATGTGTGTTTAAAAGACCCCACTTGTCTGTTGAAATGACTGTGAAGGTCCCCACTTGTAAATTTATCGAGTGTGAAAAATAAAATTGAAATACCTGATGGAAATATATAGGCTTTGACACTAATTTAAAACCTAATAATTTATACACAAATGTCCCCAGATATTAGGTTGGAAGACGGTTTAGGTCCCCACTTGTAAACCTGAAATCAGCTCAAAACTTAAGTGTTAAGCCTTTAAAAGGTCCGATTACCTAAATTTCATTATAATAATCAATATTTAAACTATAAAATTAAAATATACATGAAATTAGAAAATGTGTGTTTAAAAGACCCCACTTGTCTGTTGAAATGACGGTGAAGGTCCCCACTTGTAAATTTATCGAGTGTGAAAAATGAAATTGAAATACTTGATTGAACCATATAGGCTTTGACACTAATTTAAAACATAATAATTTATACACAAATGTCCCCAGATATAAGGTTGGAAGACTGTTTAGGTCCCCACTTGTAACCCTGAAATCAGCTCAAAACTTAAGTGTTAAGCCTTTAAAAGGTCCGATTACCTAAATTTCATTATAATAATCAATATTAAAACTATAAAATTAAAATATACCTGAAATTAAAAAATGTGTGTTTAAAAGACCCCAATTGTCTGTTGAAATGACGGTGAAGGTCCCCACTTGTAAATTTATCGAGTGTGAAAAATGAAATTGAAATACCTGATGGAACCATATAGGCTTCGACACTAGTACAAAATCTAATAATTTATACACAAATGTCCCCAGATATAAGGTTGGAAGACTGTTTAGGTCCCCACTTGTAAACCTGAAATTAGCTCAAAACTTAAGTGTTAAGCTAGAAATAGGACTGATTACTTAAATTTCATTCTGATAATCAATAGTTAAACTATAAAATTAAAATATACATGAAATTAGAAAATGTGTGTTTAAAAGACCCCACTTGTCTGTTGAAATGACTCTGAAGGTCCCCACTTGTAAATTTATCGAGTGTGAAAAATAAAATTGAAATACCTGATGGAAATATATAGGCTTTGACACTAATTTAAAACCTAATAATTTATACACAAATGTCCCCAGATATAAGGTTGGAAGACGGTTTAGGTCCCCACTTGTAAACCTGAAATCAGCTCAAAACTTAAGTGTTAAGCCTTTAAAAGGTCCGATTACCTAAATTTCATTATAATAATCAATATTTAAACTATAAAATTAAAATATACATGAAATTAGAAAATGTGTGTTTAAAAGACCCCACTTGTCTGTTGAAATGACGGTGAAGGTCCCCACTTGTAAATTTATCGAGTGTGAAAAATGAAATTGAAATACTTGATTGAACCATATAGGCTTCGACACTAGTACAAAATCTAATAAATTATACACAAATGTCCCCAGATATAAGGTTGGAAGACTGTTTAGGTCCCCACTTGTAAACCTGAAATTAGCTCAAAACTTAAGTGTTAAGCTAGAAATAGGACTGATTACTTAAATTTCATTCTGATAATCAATATTTAAACTATAAAATTAAAATATACATGAAATTAGAAAATGTGTGTTTAAAAGACCCCACTTGTCTGTTGAAATGACTGTGAAGGTCCCCACTTGTAAATTTATCGAGTGTGAAAAATAAAATTGAAATACCTGATGGAAATATGTAGGCTTTGACACTAATTTAAAACATAATAATTTATACACAAATGTCCCCAGATATAAGGTTGGAAGACTGTTTAGGTCCCCACTTGTAAACCTGAAATCAGCTCAAAACTTAAGTGTTAAGCCTTTAAAAGGTCCGATTACCTAAATTTCATTATAATAATCAATATTTAAACTATAAAATTAAAATATACATGAAATTAGAAAATGTGTGTTTAAAAGACCCCACTTGTCTGTTGAAATGACGGTGAAGGTCCCCACTTGTAAATTTATCGAGTGTGAAAAATGAAATTGAAATACCTGATGGAAATATATAGGCTTTGACACTAATTTAAAACCTAATAATTTATACACAAATGTCCCCAGATATAAGGTTGGAAGACGGTTTAGGTCCCCACTTGTAAACCTGAAATCAGCTCAAAACTTAAGTGTTAAGCCTTTCAAAGGTCCGATTACCTAAATTTCATTATAATAATCAATATTTAAACTATAAAATTAAAATATACATGAAATTAGAAAATGTGTGTTTAAAAGACCCCACTTGTCTGTTGAAATGACGGTGAAGGTCCCCACTTGTAAATTTATCGAGTGTGAAAAATGAAATTGAAATACTTGATTGAACCATATAGGCTTTGACACTAGTACAAAATCTAATAAATTATACACAAATGTCCCCAGATATAAGGTTGGAAGACTGTTTAGGTCCCCACTTGTAAACCTGAAATTAGCTCAAAACTTAAGTGTTAAGCTAGAAATAGGACTGATTACTTAAATTTCATTCTGATAATCAATATTTAAACTATAAAATTAAAATATACATGAAATTAGAAAATGTGTGTTTAAAAGACCCCTCTTGTCTGTTGAAATGACTGTGAAGGTCCCCACTTGTAAATTTATCGAGTGTGAAAAATGAAATTGAAATACCTGATGGAACCATATAGGCTTCGACACTAGTACAAAATCTAATAATTTATACACAAATGTCCCCAGATATAAGGTTGGAAGACTGTTTAGGTCCCCACTTGTAAACCTGAAATCAGCTCAAAACTTAAGTGTTAAGCCTTTAAAAGGTCCGATTACCTAAATTTCATTATAATAATCAATATTTAAACTATAAAATTAAAATATACATGAAATTAGAAAATGTGTGTTTAAAAGACCCCACTTGTCTGTTGAAATGACGGTGAAGGTCCCCACTTGTAAATTTATCGAGTGTGAAAAATGAAATTGAAATACTTGATTGAACCATATAGGCTTTGACACTAGTACAAAATCTAATAAATTATACACAAATGTCCCCAGATATAAGGTTGGAAGACTGTTTAGGTCCCCACTTGTAAACCTGAAATTAGCTCAAAACTTAATTGTTAAGCTAGAAATAGGACTGATTACTTAAATTTCATTCTAATAATCAATATTTAAACTATAAAATTAAAATATACATGAAATTAGAAAATGTGTGTTTAAAAGACCCCACTTGTCTGTTGAAATGACGGTGAAGGTCCCCACTTGTAAATTTATCGAGTGTGAAAAATGAAATTGAAATACTTGATTGAACCATATAGGCTTTGACACTAATTTAAAACATAATAATTTATACACAAATGTCCCCAGATATAAGGTTGGAAGACTGTTTAGGTCCCCACTTGTAAACCTGAAATCAGCTCAAAACTTAAGTGTTAAGCCTTTAAAATTTCCGATTACCTAAATTTCATTATAATAATCAATATTAAAACTATAAAATTAAAATATACATGAAATTAGAAAATGTGTGTTTAAAAGACCCCACTTGTCTGTTGAAATGACTGTGAAGGTCCCCACTTGTAAATTTATCGAGTGTGAAAAATGAAATTGAAATATCTGATGGAATTATATAGGCTTCGACACTATTACAAAATCTAATAATTTATACACAAATGTCCCCAGATATAAGGTTGGAAGACTGTTTAGGTCCCCACTTGTAAACCTGAAATTAGCTCAAAACTTAAGTGTTAAGCTAGAAATAGGACTGATTACTTAAATTTCATTCTGATAATCAATATTTAAACTATAAAATTAAAATATACCTGAAATTAGAAAATGTGTGTTTAAAAGACCCCACTTGTCTGTTGAAATGACTGTGAAGGTCCCCACTTGTAAATTTATCGAGTGTGAAAAATAAAATTGAAATACCTGATGGAAATATATAGGCTTTGACACTAATTTCAAACCTAATAATTTATACACAAATGTCCCCAGATATAAGGTTGGAAGACGGTTTAGGTCCCCACTTGTAAACCTGAAATTAGCTCAAAACTTAAGTGTTAAGCCTTTAAAAGGTCCGATTACCTAAATTTCATTATAATAATCAATATTTAAACTATAAAATTAAAATATACATGAAATTAGAAAATGTGTGTTTAAAAGACCCCACTTGTCTGTTGAAATGACGGTGAAGGTCCCCACTTGTAAATTTATCGAGTGTGAAAAATGAAATTGAAATACTTGATTGAACCATATAGGCTTTGACACTAATTTAAAACATAATAATTTATACACAAATGTCCCCAGATATAAGGTTGGAAGACTGTTTAGGTCCCCACTTGTAAACCTGAAATCAGCTCAAAACTTAAGTGTTAAGCCTTTAAAAGGTCCGATTACCTAAATTTCATTATAATAATCAATATTAAAACTATAAAATTAAAATATACATGAAATTAGAAAATGTGTGTTTAAAAGACCCCACTTGTCTGTTGAAATGACTGTGAAGGTCCCCACTTGTAAATTTATCGAGTGTGAAAAATGAAATTGAAATACCTGATGGAACCATATAGGCTTCGACACTAGTACAAAATCTAATAATTTATACACAAATGTCCCAAGATATAAGGTTGGAAGACTGTTTAGGTCCCCACTTGTAAACCTGAAATTAGCTCAAAACTTAAGTGTTAAGCTAGAAATAGGACTGATTACTTAAATTTCATTCTGATAATCAATATTTAAACTATAAAATTAAAATATACATGAAATTAGAAAATGTGTGTTTAAAAGACCCCACTTGTCTGTTGAAATGACTGTGAAGGTCCCCACTTGTAAATTTATCGAGTGTGAAAAATAAAATTGAAATACCTGATGGAAATATATAGGCTTTGACACTAATTTAAAACCTAATAATTTATACACAAATGTCCCCAGATATTAGGTTGGAAGACGGTTTAGGTCCCCACTTGTAAACCTGAAATCAGCTCAAAACTTAAGTGTTAAGCCTTTAAAAGGTCCGATTACCTAAATTTCATTATAATAATCAATATTAAAACTATAAAATTAAAATATACATGAAATTAGAAAATGTGTGTTTAAAAGACCCCACTTGTCTGTTGAAATGACTGTGAAGGTCCCCACTTGTAAATTTATCGAGTGTGAAAAATGAAATTGAAATACTTGATTGAACCATATAGGCTTTGACACTAATTTAAAACATAATAATTTATACACAAATGTCCCCAGATATAAGGTTGGAAGACGGTTTAGGTCCCCACTTGTAAACCTGAAATCAGCTCAAAACTTAAGTGTTAAGCCTTTAAAAGGTCCGATTACCTAAATTTCATTATAATAATCAATATTTAAACTATAAAATTAAAATATACTTGAAATTAGAAAATGTGTGTTTAAAAGACCCCACTTGTCTGTTGAAATGACTGTGAAGGTCCCCACTTGTAAATTTATCGAGTGTGAAAAATGAAATTGAAATATCTGATGGAATTATATAGGCTTTGACACTAATTTAAAACATAATAATTTATACACAAATGTCCCCAGATATAAGGTTGGAAGACGGTTTAGGTCCCCACTTGTAAACCTGAAATCAGCTCAAAACTTAAGTTTTAAGCCTTTAAAAGGTTCGATTACCTAAATTTCATTATAATAATCAATATTTAAACTATAAAATTAAAATATACATGAAATTAGAAAATGTGTGTTTAAAAGACCCCACTTGTCTGTTGAAATGACGGTGAAGGTCCCCACTTGTAAATTTATCGAGTGTGAAAAATGAAATTGAAATACTTGATTGAACCATATAGGCTTCGACACTAGTACAAAATCTAATAAATTATACACAAATGTCCCCAGATATAAGGTTGGAAGACTGTTTAGGTCCCCACTTGTAAACCTGAAATTAGCTCAAAACTTAATTGTTAAGCTAGAAATAGGACTGATTACTTAAATTTCATTCTGATAATCAATATTTAAACTATAAAATTAAAATATACATGAAATTAGAAAATGTGTGTTTAAAAGACCCCTCTTGTCTGTTGAAATGACTGTGAAGGTCCCCACTTGTAAATTTATCGAGTGTGAAAAATGAAATTGAAATACCTGATGGAAATATATAGGCTTTGACACTAATTTAAAACCTAATAATTTATACACAAATGTCCCCAGATATAAGGTTGGAAGACGGTTTAGGTCCCCACTTGTAAACCTGAAATCAGCTCAAAACTTAAGTGTTAAGCCTTTCAAAGGTCCGATTACCTAAATTTCATTATAATAATCAATATTTAAACTATAAAATTAAAATATACATGAAATTAGAAAATGTGTGTTTAAAAGACCCCACTTGTCTGTTGAAATGACGGTGAAGGTCCCCACTTGTAAATTTATCGAGTGTGAAAAATGAAATTGAAATACCTGATGGAACCATATAGGCTTCGACACTAGTACAAAATCTAATAATTTATACACAAATGTCCCCAGATATAAGGTTGGAAGACTGTTTAGGTCCCCACTTGTAAACCTGAAATTAGCTCAAAACTTAAGTGTTAAGCTAGAAATAGGACTGATTACTTAAATTTCATTCTGATAATCAATATTTAAACTATAAAATTAAAATATACCTGAAATTAGAAATTGTGTGTTTAAAAGACCCCACTTGTCTGTTGAAATGACGGTGAAGGTCCCCACTTGTAAATTTATCGAGTGTGAAAAATGAAATTGAAATACCTGATGGAACCATATAGGCTTCGACACTAGTACAAAATCTAATAAATTATACACAAATGTCCCCAGATATAAGGTTGGAAGACTGTTTAGGTCCCCACTTGTAAACCTGAAATTAGCTCAAAACTTAATTGTTAAGCTAGAAATAGGACTGATTACTTAAATTTCATTCTGATAATCAATATTTAAACTATAAAATTAAAATATACATGAAATTAGAAAATGTGTGTTTAAAAGACCCCTCTTGTCTGTTGAAATGACTGTGAAGGTCCCCACTTGTAAATTTATCGAGTGTGAAAAATGAAATTGAAATACCTGATGGAAATATATAGGCTTTGACACTAATTTAAAACCTAATAATTTATACACAAATGTCCCCAGATATAAGGTTGGAAGACGGTTTAGGTCCCCACTTGTAAACCTGAAATCAGCTCAAAACTTAAGTGTTAAGCCTTTCAAAGGTCCGATTACCTAAATTTCATTATAATAATCAATATTTAAACTATAAAATTAAAATATACATGAAATTAGAAAATGTGTGTTTAAAAGACCCCACTTGTCTGTTGAAATGACGGTGAAGGTCCCCACTTGTAAATTTATCGAGTGTGAAAAATGAAATTGAAATACCTGATGGAACCATATAGGCTTCGACACTAGTACAAAATCTAATAATTTATACACAAATGTCCCCAGATATAAGGTTGGAAGACTGTTTAGGTCCCCACTTGTAAACCTGAAATTAGCTCAAAACTTAAGTGTTAAGCTAGAAATAGGACTGATTACTTAAATTTCATTCTGATAATCAATATTTAAACTATAAAATTAAAATATACCTGAAATTAGAAATTGTGTGTTTAAAAGACCCCACTTGTCTGTTGAAATGACGGTGAAGGTCCCCACTTGTAAATTTATCGAGTGTGAAAAATGAAATTGAAATACCTGATGGAACCATATAGGCTTCGACACTAGTACAAAATCTAATAATTTATACACAAATGTCCCCAGATATAAGGTTGGAAGACTGTTTAGGTCCCCACTTGTAAACCTGAAATTAGCTCAAAACTTAAGTGTTAAGCTAGAAATAGGACTGATTACTTAAATTTCATTCTGATAATCAATATTTAAACTATAAAATTAAAATATACATGAAATTAGAAAATGTGTGTTTAAAAGACCCCTCTTGTCTGTTGAAATGACTGTGAAGGTCCCCACTTGTAAATTTATCGAGTGTGAAAAATGAAATTGAAATACCTGATGGAAATATATAGGCTTTGACACTAATTTAAAACCTAATAATTTATACACAAATGTCCCCAGATATAAGGTTGGAAGACGGTTTAGGTCCCCACTTGTAAACCTGAAATCAGCTCAAAACTTAAGTGTTAAGCCTTTCAAAGGTCCGATTACCTAAATTTCATTATAATAATCAATATTTAAACTATAAAATTAAAATATACATGAAATTAGAAAATGTGTGTTTAAAAGACCCCACTTGTCTGTTGAAATGACGGTGAAGGTCCCCACTTGTAAATTTATCGAGTGTGAAAAATGAAATTGAAATACCTGATGGAACCATATAGGCTTCGACACTAGTACAAAATCTAATAATTTATACACAAATGTCCCCAGATATAAGGTTGGAAGACTGTTTAGGTCCCCACTTGTAAACCTGAAATCAGCTCAAAACTTAAGTGTTAAGCCTTTAAAAGGTCCGATTACCTAAATTTCATTATAATAATCAATATTTAAACTATAAAATTAAAATATACATGAAATTAGAAAATGTGTGTTTAAAAGACCCCACTTGTCTGTTGAAATGACGGTGAAGGTCCCCACTTGTAAATTTATCGAGTGTGAAAAATGAAATTGAAATACTTGATTGAACCATATAGGCTTTGACACTAGTACAAAATCTAATAAATTATACACAAATGTCCCCAGATATAAGGTTGGAAGACTGTTTAGGTCCCCACTTGTAAACCTGAAATTAGCTCAAAACTTAATTGTTAAGCTAGAAATAGGACTGATTACTTAAATTTCATTCTAATAATCAATATTTAAACTATAAAATTAAAATATACATGAAATTAGAAAATGTGTGTTTAAAAGACCCCACTTGTCTGTTGAAATGACGGTGAAGGTCCCCACTTGTAAATTTATCGAGTGTGAAAAATGAAATTGAAATACTTGATTGAACCATATAGGCTTTGACACTAATTTAAAACATAATAATTTATACACAAATGTCCCCAGATATAAGGTTGGAAGACTGTTTAGGTCCCCACTTGTAAACCTGAAATCAGCTCAAAACTTAAGTGTTAAGCCTTTAAAATTTCCGATTACCTAAATTTCATTATAATAATCAATATTAAAACTATAAAATTAAAATATACATGAAATTAGAAAATGTGTGTTTAAAAGACCCCACTTGTCTGTTGAAATGACTGTGAAGGTCCCCACTTGTAAATTTATCGAGTGTGAAAAATGAAATTGAAATATCTGATGGAATTATATAGGCTTCGACACTAGTACAAAATCTAATAATTTATACACAAATGTCCCCAGATATAAGGTTGGAAGACTGTTTAGGTCCCCACTTGTAAACCTGAAATTAGCTCAAAACTTAAGTGTTAAGCTAGAAATAGGACTGATTACTTAAATTTCATTCTGATAATCAATATTTAAACTATAAAATTAAAATATACCTGAAATTAGAAAATGTGTGTTTAAAAGACCCCACTTGTCTGTTGAAATGACTGTGAAGGTCCCCACTTGTAAATTTATCGAGTGTGAAAAATAAAATTGAAATACCTGATGGAAATATATAGGCTTTGACACTAATTTCAAACCTAATAATTTATACACAAATGTCCCCAGATATAAGGTTGGAAGACGGTTTAGGTCCCCACTTGTAAACCTGAAATTAGCTCAAAACTTAAGTGTTAAGCCTTTAAAAGGTCCGATTACCTAAATTTCATTATAATAATCAATATTTAAACTATAAAATTAAAATATACATGAAATTAGAAAATGTGTGTTTAAAAGACCTCACTTGTCTGTTGAAATGACGGTGAAGGTCCCCACTTGTAAATTTATCGAGTGTGAAAAATGAAATTGAAATACCTGATGGAACCATATAGGCTTCGACACTAGTACAAAATCTAATAATTTATACACAAATGTCCCCAGATATAAGGTTGGAAGACTGTTTAGGTCCCCACTTGTAAACCTGAAATTAGCTCAAAACTTAAGTGTTAAGCTAGAAATAGGACTGATTACTTAAATTTCATTCTGATAATCAATATTTAAACTATAAAATTAAAATATACCTGAAATTAGAAATTGTGTGTTTAAAAGACCCCACTTGTCTGTTGAAATGACGGTGAAGGTCCCCACTTGTAAATTTATCGAGTGTGAAAAATGAAATTGAAATACCTGATGGAACCATATAGGCTTCGACACTAGTACAAAATCTAATAATTTATACACAAATGTCCCCAGATATAAGGTTGGAAGACTGTTTAGGTCCCCACTTGTAAACCTGAAATTAGCTCAAAACTTAAGTGTTAAGCTAGAAATAGGACTGATTACTTAAATTTCATTCTGATAATCAATATTTAAACTATAAAATTAAAATATACATGAAATTAGAAAATGTGTGTTTAAAAGACCCCTCTTGTCTGTTGAAATGACTGTGAAGGTCCCCACTTGTAAATTTATCGAGTGTGAAAAATGAAATTGAAATACCTGATGGAAATATATAGGCTTTGACACTAATTTAAAACCTAATAATTTATACACAAATGTCCCCAGATATAAGGTTGGAAGACGGTTTAGGTCCCCACTTGTAAACCTGAAATCAGCTCAAAACTTAAGTGTTAAGCCTTTCAAAGGTCCGATTACCTAAATTTCATTATAATAATCAATATTTAAACTATAAAATTAAAATATACATGAAATTAGAAAATGTGTGTTTAAAAGACCCCACTTGTCTGTTGAAATGACGGTGAAGGTCCCCACTTGTAAATTTATCGAGTGTGAAAAATGAAATTGAAATACCTGATGGAACCATATAGGCTTCGACACTAGTACAAAATCTAATAATTTATACACAAATGTCCCCAGATATAAGGTTGGAAGACTGTTTAGGTCCCCACTTGTAAACCTGAAATCAGCTCAAAACTTAAGTGTTAAGCCTTTAAAAGGTCCGATTACCTAAATTTCATTATAATAATCAATATTTAAACTATAAAATTAAAATATACATGAAATTAGAAAATGTGTGTTTAAAAGACCCCACTTGTCTGTTGAAATGACGGTGAAGGTCCCCACTTGTAAATTTATCGAGTGTGAAAAATGAAATTGAAATACTTGATTGAACCATATAGGCTTTGACACTAGTACAAAATCTAATAAATTATACACAAATGTCCCCAGATATAAGGTTGGAAGACTGTTTAGGTCCCCACTTGTAAACCTGAAATTAGCTCAAAACTTAATTGTTAAGCTAGAAATAGGACTGATTACTTAAATTTCATTCTAATAATCAATATTTAAACTATAAAATTAAAATATACATGAAATTAGAAAATGTGTGTTTAAAAGACCCCACTTGTCTGTTGAAATGACGGTGAAGGTCCCCACTTGTAAATTTATCGAGTGTGAAAAATGAAATTGAAATATCTGATGGAATTATATAGGCTTTGACACTAATTTAAAACATAATAATTTATACACAAATGTCCCCAGATATAAGGTTGGAAGACTGTTTAGGTCCCCACTTGTAAACCTGAAATCAGCTCAAAACTTAAGTGTTAAGCCTTTAAAATTTCCGATTACCTAAATTTCATTATAATAATCAATATTAAAACTATAAAATTAAAATATACATGAAATTAGAAAATGTGTGTTTAAAAGACCCCACTTGTCTGTTGAAATGACTGTGAAGGTCCCCACTTGTAAATTTATCGAGTGTGAAAAATGAAATTGAAATATCTGATGGAATTATATAGGCTTCGACACTAGTACAAAATCTAATAATTTATACACAAATGTCCCCAGATATAAGGTTGGAAGACTGTTTAGGTCCCCACTTGTAAACCTGAAATTAGCTCAAAACTTAAGTGTTAAGCTAGAAATAGGACTGATTACTTAAATTTCATTCTGATAATCAATATTTAAACTATAAAATTAAAATATACCTGAAATTAGAAAATGTGTGTTTAAAAGACCCCACTTGTCTGTTGAAATGACTGTGAAGGTCCCCACTTGTAAATTTATCGAGTGTGAAAAATAAAATTGAAATACCTGATGGAAATATATAGGCTTTGACACTAATTTAAAACCTAATAATTTATACACAAATGTCCCCAGATATAAGGTTGGAAGACGGTTTAGGTCCCCACTTGTAAACCTGAAATTAGCTCAAAACTTAAGTGTTAAGCCTTTAAAAGGTCCGATTACCTAAATTTCATTATAATAATCAATATTTAAACTATAAAATTAAAATATACATGAAATTAGAAAATGTGTGTTTAAAAGACCTCACTTGTCTGTTGAAATGACGGTGAAGGTCCCCACTTGTAAATTTATCGAGTGTGAAAAATGAAATTGAAATACCTGATGGAACCATATAGGCTTCGACACTAGTACAAAATCTAATAATTTATACACAAATGTCCCCAGATATAAGGTTGGAAGACTGTTTAGGTCCCCACTTGTAAACCTGAAATTAGCTCAAAACTTAAGTGTTAAGCTAGAAATAGGACTGATTACTTAAATTTCATTCTGATAATCAATATTTAAACTATAAAATTAAAATATACCTGAAATTAGAAAATGTGTGTTTAAAATACCCCACTTGTCTGTTGAAATGACGGTGAAGGTCCCCACTTGTAAATTTATCGAGTGTGAAAAATGAAATTGAAATACCTGATGGAACCATATAGGCTTCGACACTAGTACAAAATCTAATAATTTATACACAAATGTCCCCAGATATAAGGTTGGAAGACTGTTTAGGTCCCCACTTGTAAACCTGAAATTAGCTCAAAACTTAAGTGTTAAGCTAGAAATAGGACTGATTACTTAAATTTCATTCTGATAATCAATATTTAAACTATAAAATTAAAATATACCTGAAATTAGAAAATGTGTGTTTAAAAGACCCCTCTTGTCTGTTGAAATGACGGTGAAGGTCCCCACTTGTAAATTTATCGAGTGTGAAAAATGAAATTGAAATACCTGATGGAACCATATAGGCTTCGACACTAGTACAAAATCTAATAATTTATACACAAATGTCCCCAGATATAAGGTTGGAAGACTGTTTAGGTCCCCACTTGTAAACCTGAAATTAGCTCAAAACTTAAGTGTTAAGCTAGAAATAGGACTGATTACTTAAATTTCATTCTGGTAATCAATATTTAAACTATAAAATTAAAATATACATGAAATTAGAAAATGTGTGTTTAAAAGACCCCACTTGTCTGTTGAAATGACGGTGAAGGTCCCCACTTGTAAATTTATCGAGTGTGAAAAATGAAATTGAAATACTTGATTGAACCATATAGGCTTTGACACTAATTTAAAACATAATAATTTATACACAAATGTCCCCAGATATAAGGTTGGAAGACTGTTTAGGTCCCCACTTGTAAACCTGAAATCAGCTCAAAACTTAAGTGTTAAGCCTTTAAAAGGTCCGATTACCTAAATTTCATTATAATAATCAATATTAAAACTATAAAATTAAAATATACATGAAATTAGAAAATGTGTGTTTAAAAGACCCCACTTGTCTGTTGAAATGACTGTGAAGGTCCCCACTTGTAAATTTATCGAGTGTGAAAAATGAAATTGAAATATCTGATGGAATTATATAGGCTTTGACACTAATTTAAAACATAATAATTTATACACAAATGTCCCCAGATATAAGGTTGGAAGACGGTTTAGGTCCCCACTTGTAAACCTGAAATCAGCTCAAAACTTAAGTGTTAAGCCTTTAAAAGGTCCGATTACCTAAATTTCATTATAATAATCAATATTTAAACTATAAAATTAAAATATACATGAAATTAGAAAATGTGTGTTTAAAAGACCCCACTTGTCTGTTGAAATGACGGTGAAGGTCCCCACTTGTAAATTTATCGAGTGTGAAAAATGAAATTGAAATATCTGATGGAATTATATAGGCTTTGACACTAATTTAAAACATAATAATTTATACACAAATGTCCCCAGATATAAGGTTGGAAGACGGTTTAGGTCCCCACTTGTAAACCTGAAATCAGCTCAAAACTTAAGTGTTAAGCCTTTAAAAGGTCCGATTACCTAAATTTCATTATAATAATCAATATTTAAACTATAAAATTAAAATATACATGAAATTAGAAAATGTGTGTTTAAAAGACCCCACTTGTCTGTTGAAATGACGGTGAAGGTCCCCACTTGTAAATTTATCGAGTGTGAAAAATGAAATTGAAATACTTGATTGAACCATATAGGCTTCGACACTAGTACAAAATCTAATAAATTATACACAAATGTCCCCAGATATAAGGTTGGAAGACTGTTTAGGTCCCCACTTGTAAACCTGAAATTAGCTCAAAACTTAATTGTTAAGCTAGAAATAGGACTGATTACTTAAATTTCATTCTGATAATCAATATTTAAACTATAAAATTAAAATATACATGAAATTAGAAAATGTGTGTTTAAAAGACCCCTCTTGTCTGTTGAAATGACTGTGAAGGTCCCCACTTGTAAATTTATCGAGTGTGAAAAATGAAATTGAAATACCTGATGGAAATATATAGGCTTTGACACTAATTTAAAACCTAATAATTTATACACAAATGTCCCCAGATATAAGGTTGGAAGACGGTTAAACTATAAAATTAAAATATACATGAAATTAGAAAATGTGTGTTTAAAAGACCCCACTTTTCTGTTGAAATGACGGTGAAGGTCCCCACTTGTAAATTTATCGAGTGTGAAAAATGAAATTGAAATACCTGATGGAACCATATAGGCTTCGACACTAGTACAAAATCTAATAATTTATACACAAATGTCCCCAGATATAAGGTTGGAAGACTGTTTAGGTCCCCACTTGTAAACCTGAAATTAGCTCAAAACTTAAGTGTTAAGCTAGAAATAGGACTGATTACTTAAATTTCATTCTGATAATCAATATTTAAACTATAAAATTAAAATATACCTGAAATTAGAAAATGTGTGTTTAAAAGACCCCTCTTGTCTGTTGAAATGACGGTGAAGGTCCCCACTTGTAAATTTATCGAGTGTGAAAAATGAAATTGAAATACCTGATGGAACCATATAGGCTTCGACACTAGTACAAAATCTAATAATTTATACACAAATGTCCCCAGATATAAGGTTGGAAGACTGTTTAGGTCCCCACTTGTAAACCTGAAATTAGCTCAAAACTTAAGTGTTAAGCTAGAAATAGGACTGATTACTTAAATTTCATTCTGGTAATCAATATTTAAACTATAAAATTAAAATATACATGAAATTAGAAAATGTGTGTTTAAAAGACCCCACTTGTCTGTTGAAATGACGGTGAAGGTCCCCACTTGTAAATTTATCGAGTGTGAAAAATGAAATTGAAATACTTGATTGAACCATATAGGCTTTGACACTAATTTAAAACATAATAATTTATACACAAATGTCCCCAGATATAAGGTTGGAAGACTGTTTAGGTCCCCACTTGTAAACCTGAAATCAGCTCAAAACTTAAGTGTTAAGCCTTTAAAAGGTCCGATTACCTAAATTTCATTATAATAATCAATATTAAAACTATAAAATTAAAATATACATGAAATTAGAAAATGTGTGTTTAAAAGACCCCACTTGTCTGTTGAAATGACTGTGAAGGTCCCCACTTGTAAATTTATCGAGTGTGAAAAATGAAATTGAAATATCTGATGGAATTATATAGGCTTTGACACTAATTTAAAACATAATAATTTATACACAAATGTCCCCAGATATAAGGTTGGAAGACGGTTTAGGTCCCCACTTGTAAACCTGAAATCAGCTCAAAACTTAAGTGTTAAGCCTTTAAAAGGTCCGATTACCTAAATTTCATTATAATAATCAATATTTAAACTATAAAATTAAAATATACATGAAATTAGAAAATGTGTGTTTAAAAGACCCCACTTGTCTGTTGAAATGACTGTGAAGGTCCCCACTTGTAAATTTATCGAGTGTGAAAAATGAAATTGAAATATCTGATGGAATTATATAGGCTTTGACACTAATTTAAAACATAATAATTTATACACAAATGTCCCCAGATATAAGGTTGGAAGACGGTTTAGGTCCCCACTTGTAAACCTGAAATCAGCTCAAAACTTAAGTGTTAAGCCTTTAAAAGGTCCGATTACCTAAATTTCATTATAATAATCAATATTTAAACTATAAAATTAAAATATACATGAAATTAGAAAATGTGTGTTTAAAAGACCCCACTTGTCTGTTGAAATGACGGTGAAGGTCCCCACTTGTAAATTTATCGAGTGTGAAAAATGAAATTGAAATACTTGATTGAACCATATAGGCTTCGACACTAGTACAAAATCTAATAAATTATACACAAATGTCCCCAGATATAAGGTTGGAAGACTGTTTAGGTCCCCACTTGTAAACCTGAAATTAGCTCAAAACTTAATTGTTAAGCTAGAAATAGGACTGATTACTTAAATTTCATTCTGATAATCAATATTTAAACTATAAAATTAAAATATACATGAAATTAGAAAATGTGTGTTTAAAAGACCCCTCTTGTCTGTTGAAATGACTGTGAAGGTCCCCACTTGTAAATTTATCGAGTGTGAAAAATGAAATTGAAATACCTGATGGAAATATATAGGCTTTGACACTAATTTAAAACCTAATAATTTATACACAAATGTCCCCAGATATAAGGTTGGAAGACGGTTTAGGTCCCCACTTGTAAACCTGAAATCAGCTCAAAACTTAAGTGTTAAGCCTTTCAAAGGTCCGATTACCTAAATTTCATTATAATAATCAATATTTAAACTATAAAATTAAAATATACATGAAATTAGAAAATGTGTGTTTAAAAGACCCCACTTTTCTGTTGAAATGACGGTGAAGGTCCCCACTTGTAAATTTATCGAGTGTGAAAAATGAAATTGAAATACCTGATGGAACCATATAGGCTTCGACACTAGTACAAAATCTAATAATTTATACACAAATGTCCCCAGATATAAGGTTGGAAGACTGTTTAGGTCCCCACTTGTAAACCTGAAATTAGCTCAAAACTTAATTGTTAAGCTAGAAATAGGACTGATTACTTAAATTTCATTCTGATAATCAATATTTAAACTATAAAATTAAAATATACATGAAATTAGAAAATGTGTGTTTAAAAGACCCCTCTTGTCTGTTGAAATGACTGTGAAGGTCCCCACTTGTAAATTTATCGAGTGTGAAAAATGAAATTGAAATACCTGATGGAAATATATAGGCTTTGACACTAATTTAAAACCTAATAATTTATACACAAATGTCCCCAGATATAAGGTTGGAAGACTGTTTAGGTCCCCACTTGTAAACCTGAAATCAGCTCAAAACTTAAGTGTTAAGCCTTTAAAAGGTCCGATTACCTAAATTTCATTATAATAATCAATATTAAAACTATAAAATTAAAATATACATGAAATTAGAAAATGTGTGTTTAAAAGACCCCACTTGTCTGTTGAAATGACTGTGAAGGTCCCCACTTGTAAATTTATCGAGTGTGAAAAATGAAATTGAAATATCTGATGGAATTATATAGGCTTTGACACTAATTTAAAACATAATAATTTATACACAAATGTCCCCAGATATAAGGTTGGAAGACGGTTTAGGTCCCCACTTGTAAACCTGAAATCAGCTCAAAACTTAAGTGTTAAGCCTTTAAAAGGTCCGATTACCTAAATTTCATTATAATAATCAATATTTAAACTATAAAATTAAAATATACATGAAATTAGAAAATGTGTGTTTAAAAGACCCCACTTGTCTGTTGAAATGACTGTGAAGGTCCCCACTTGTAAATTTATCGAGTGTGAAAAATGAAATTGAAATATCTGATGGAATTATATAGGCTTTGACACTAATTTAAAACATAATAATTTATACACAAATGTCCCCAGATATAAGGTTGGAAGACGGTTTAGGTCCCCACTTGTAAACCTGAAATCAGCTCAAAACTTAAGTGTTAAGCCTTTAAAAGGTCCGATTACCTAAATTTCATTATAATAATCAATATTTAAACTATAAAATTAAAATATACATGAAATTAGAAAATGTGTGTTTAAAAGACCCCACTTGTCTGTTGAAATGACGGTGAAGGTCCCCACTTGTAAATTTATCGAGTGTGAAAAATGAAATTGAAATACTTGATTGAACCATATAGGCTTCGACACTAGTACAAAATCTAATAAATTATACACAAATGTCCCCAGATATAAGGTTGGAAGACTGTTTAGGTCCCCACTTGTAAACCTGAAATTAGCTCAAAACTTAATTGTTAAGCTAGAAATAGGACTGATTACTTAAATTTCATTCTGATAATCAATATTTAAACTATAAAATTAAAATATACATGAAATTAGAAAATGTGTGTTTAAAAGACCCCTCTTGTCTGTTGAAATGACTGTGAAGGTCCCCACTTGTAAATTTATCGAGTGTGAAAAATGAAATTGAAATACCTGATGGAAATGTATAGGCTTTGACACTAATTTAAAACCTAATAATTTATACACAAATGTCCCCAGATATAAGGTTGGAAGACGGTTTAGGTCCCCACTTGTAAACCTGAAATCAGCTCAAAACTTAAGTGTTAAGCCTTTCAAAGGTCCGATTACCTAAATTTCATTATAATAATCAATATTTAAACTATAAAATTAAAATATACATGAAATTAGAAAATGTGTGTTTAAAAGACCCCACTTTTCTGTTGAAATGACGGTGAAGGTCCCCACTTGTAAATTTATCGAGTGTGAAAAATGAAATTGAAATACCTGATGGAACCATATAGGCTTCGACACTAGTACAAAATCTAATAATTTATACACAAATGTCCCCAGATATAAGGTTGGAAGACTGTTTAGGTCCCCACTTGTAAACCTGAAATTAGCTCAAAACTTAATTGTTAAGCTAGAAATAGGACTGATTACTTAAATTTCATTCTGATAATCAATATTTAAACTATAAAATTAAAATATACATGAAATTAGAAAATGTGTGTTTAAAAGACCCCTCTTGTCTGTTGAAATGACTGTGAAGGTCCCCACTTGTAAATTTATCGAGTGTGAAAAATGAAATTGAAATACCTGATGGAAATATATAGGCTTTGACACTAATTTAAAACCTAATAATTTATACACAAATGTCCCCAGATATAAGGTTGGAAGACGGTTTAGGTCCCCACTTGTAAACCTGAAATCAGCTCAAAACTTAAGTGTTAAGCCTTTCAAAGGTCCGATTACCTAAATTTCATTATAATAATCAATATTTAAACTATAAAATTAAAATATACATGAAATTAGAAAATGTGTGTTTAAAAGACCCCACTTATCTGTTGAAATGACGGTGAAGGTCCCCACTTGTAAATTTATCGAGTGTGAAAAATGAAATTGAAATACCTGATGGAACCATATAGGCTTCGACACTAGTACAAAATCTAATAATTTATACACAAATGTCCCCAGATATAAGGTTGGAAGACTGTTTAGGTCCCCACTTGTAAACCTGAAATCAGCTCAAAACTTAAGTGTTAAGCCTTTAAAAGGTCCGATTACCTAAATTTCATTATAATAATCAATATTTAAACTATAAAATTAAAATATACATGAAATTAGAAAATGTGTGTTTAAAAGACCCCACTTGTCTGTTGAAATGACGGTGAAGGTCCCCACTTGTAAATTTATGGAGTGTGAAAAATGAAATTGAAATACTTGATTGAACCATATAGGCTTCGACACTAGTACAAAATCTAATAATTTATACACAAATGTCCCCAGATATAAGGTTGGAAGACTGTTTAGGTCCCCACTTGTAAACCTGAAATTAGCTCAAAACTTAAGTGTTAAGCTAGAAATAGGACTGATTACTTAAATTTCATTCTGATAATCAATATTTAAACTATAAAATTAAAATATACCTGAAATTAGAAAATGTGTGTTTAAAAGACCCCACTTGTCTGTTGAAATGACGGTGAAGGTCCCCACTTGTAAATTTATCGAGTGTGAAAAATGAAATTGAAATACCTGATGGAACCATATAGGCTTCGACACTAGTACAAAATCTAATAATTTATACACAAATGTCCCCAGATATAAGGTTGGAAGACTGTTTAGGTCCCCACTTGTAAACCTGAAATTAGCTCAAAAATTAAGTGTTAAGCTAGAAATAGGACTGATTACTTAAATTTCATTCTGATAATCAATATTTAAACTATAAAATTAAAATATACATGAAATTAGAAAATGTGTGTTTAAAAGACCCCACTTGTCTGTTGAAATGACGGTGAAGGTCCCCACTTGTAAATTTATCGAGTGTGAAAAATGAAATTGAAATACTTGATTGAACCATATAGGCTTTGACACTAATTTAAAACATAATAATTTATACACAAATGTCCCCAGATATAAGGTTGGAAGACTGTTTAGGTCCCCACTTGTAAACCTGAAATCAGCTCAAAACTTAAGTGTTAAGCCTTTCAAAGGTCCGATTACCTAAATTTCATTATAATAATCAATATTTAAACTATAAAATTAAAATATACATGAAATTAGAAAATGTGTGTTTAAAAGACCCCACTTGTCTGTTGAAATGACGATGAAGGTCCCCACTTGTAAATTTATCGAGTGTGAAAAATGAAATTGAAATACCTGATGGAACCATATAGGCTTCGACACTAGTACAAAATCTAATAATTTATACACAAATGTCCCCAGATATAAGGTTGGAAGACTGTTTAGGTCCCCACTTGTAAACCTGAAATTAGCTCAAAACTTAAGTGTTAAGCTAGAAATAGGACTGATTACTTAAATTTCATTCTGATAATCAATATTTAAACTATAAAATTAAAATATACCTGAAATTAGAAAATGTGTGTTTAAAAGACCCCACTTGTCTGTTGAAATGACGGTGAAGGTCCCCACTTGTAAATTTATCGAGTGTGAAAAATGAAATTGAAATACCTGATGGAACCATATAGGCTTCGACACTAGTACAAAATCTAATAATTTATACACAAATGTCCCCAGATATAAGGTTGGAAGACTGTTTAGGTCCCCACTTGTAAACCAGAAATTAGCTCAAAACTTAAGTGTTAAGCTAGAAATAGGACTGATTACTTGAATTTCATTCTGATAATCAATATTTAAACTATAAAATTAAAATATACATGAAATTAGAAAATGTGTGTTTAAAAGACCCCACTTGTCTGTTGAAATGACGGTGAAGGTCCCCACTTGTAAATTTATCGAGTGTGAAAAATGAAATTGAAATACTTGATTGAACCATATAGGCTTTGACACTAATTTAAAACATAATAATTTATACACAAATGTCCCCAGATATAAGGTTGGAAGACTGTTTAGGTCCCCACTTGTAAACCTGAAATCAGCTCAAAACTTAAGTGTTAAGCCTTTCAAAGGTCCGATTACCTAAATTTCATTATAATAATCAATATTTAAACTATAAAATTAAAATATACATGAAATTAGAAAATGTGTGTTTAAAAGACCCCACTTGTCTGTTGAAATGACGATGAAGGTCCCCACTTGTAAATTTATCGAGTGTGAAAAATGAAATTGAAATACCTGATGGAACCATATAGGCTTCGACACTAGTACAAAATCTAATAATTTATACACAAATGTCCCCAGATATAAGGTTGGAAGACTGTTTAGGTCCCCACTTGTAAACCTGAAATTAGCTCAAAACTTAAGTGTTAAGCTAGAAATAGGACTGATTACTTAAATTTCATTCTGATAATCAATATTTAAACTATAAAATTAAAATATACCTGAAATTAGAAAATGTGTGTTTAAAAGACCCCACTTGTCTGTTGAAATGACGGTGAAGGTCCCCACTTGTAAATTTATCGAGTGTGAAAAATGAAATTGAAATACCTGATGGAACCATATAGGCTTCGACACTAGTACAAAATCTAATAATTTATACACAAATGTCCCCAGATATAAGGTTGGAAGACTGTTTAGGTCCCCACTTGTAAACCAGAAATTAGCTCAAAACTTAAGTGTTAAGCTAGAAATAGGACTGATTACTTGAATTTCATTCTGATAATCAATATTTAAACTATAAAATTAAAATATACATAAAATTAGAAAATGTGTGTTTAAAAGACCCCACTTGTCTGTTGAAATGACGGTGAAGGTCCCCACTTGTAAATTTATCGAGTGTGAAAAATGAAATTGAAATACTTGACTGAACCATATAGGCTTTGACACTAATTTAAAACATAATAATTTATACACAAATGTCCCCAGATATAAGGTTGGAAGACTGTTTAGGTCCCCACTTGTAAACCTGAAATCAGCTCAAAACTTAAGTGTTAAGCCTTTAAAAGGTCCGATTACCTAAATTTCATTATAATAATCAATATTAAAACTATAAAATTAAAATATACATGAAATTAGAAAATGTGTGTTTAAAAGACCCCACTTGTCTGTTGAAATGACGGTGAAGGTCCCCACTTGTAAATTTATCGAGTGTGAAAAATGAAATTGAAATACTTGATTGAACCATATAGGCTTTGACACTAATTTAAAACCTAATAATTTATACACAAATGTCCCCAGATATAAGGTTGGAAGACTGTTTAGGTCCCCACTTGTAAACCTGAAATTAGCTCAAAACTTAAGTGTTAAGCTAGAAATAGGACTGATTACTTAAATTTCATTCTGATAATCAATATTTAAACTATAAAATTAAAATATACATGAAATTAGAAAATGTGTGTTTAAAAGACCCCACTTGTCTGTTGAAATGACGGTGAAGGTCCCCACTTGTAAATTTATCGAGTGTGAAAAATGAAATTGAAATACCTGATGGAACCATATAGGCTTCGACACTAGTACAAAATCTAATAATTTATACACAAATGTCCCCAGATATAAGGTTGGAAGACTGTTTAGGTCCCCACTTGTAAACCTGAAATCAGCTCAAAACTTAAGTGTTAAGCCTTTAAAAGGTCCGATTACCTAAATTTCATTATAATAATCAATATTTAAACTATAAAATTAAAATATACATGAAATTAGAAAATGTGTGTTTAAAAGACCCCACTTGTCTGTTGAAATGACGGTGAAGGTCCCCACTTGTAAATTTATGGAGTGTGAAAAATGAAATTGAAATACTTGATTGAACCATATAGGCTTCGACACTAGTACAAAATCTAATAATTTATACACAAATGTCCCCAGATATAAGGTTGGAAGACTGTTTAGGTCCCCACTTGTAAACCTGAAATTAGCTCAAAACTTAAGTGTTAAGCTAGAAATAGGACTGATTACTTAAATTTCATTCTGATAATCAATATTTAAACTATAAAATTAAAATATACCTGAAATTAGAAAATGTGTGTTTAAAAGACCCCACTTGTCTGTTGAAATGACGGTGAAGGTCCCCACTTGTAAATTTATCGAGTGTGAAAAATGAAATTGAAATACCTGATGGAACCATATAGGCTTCGACACTAGTACAAAATCTAATAATTTATACACAAATGTCCCCAGATATAAGGTTGGAAGACTGTTTAGGTCCCCACTTGTAAACCTGAAATTAGCTCAAAAATTAAGTGTTAAGCTAGAAATAGGACTGATTACTTAAATTTCATTCTGATAATCAATATTTAAACTATAAAATTAAAATATACATGAAATTAGAAAATGTGTGTTTAAAAGACCCCACTTGTCTGTTGAAATGACGGTGAAGGTCCCCACTTGTAAATTTATCGAGTGTGAAAAATGAAATTGAAATACTTGATTGAACCATATAGGCTTTGACACTAATTTAAAACATAATAATTTATACACAAATGTCCCCAGATATAAGGTTGGAAGACTGTTTAGGTCCCCACTTGTAAACCTGAAATCAGCTCAAAACTTAAGTGTTAAGCCTTTCAAAGGTCCGATTACCTAAATTTCATTATAATAATCAATATTTAAACTATAAAATTAAAATATACATGAAATTAGAAAATGTGTGTTTAAAAGACCCCACTTGTCTGTTGAAATGACGATGAAGGTCCCCACTTGTAAATTTATCGAGTGTGAAAAATGAAATTGAAATACCTGATGGAACCATATAGGCTTCGACACTAGTACAAAATCTAATAATTTATACACAAATGTCCCCAGATATAAGGTTGGAAGACTGTTTAGGTCCCCACTTGTAAACCTGAAATTAGCTCAAAACTTAAGTGTTAAGCTAGAAATAGGACTGATTACTTAAATTTCATTCTGATAATCAATATTTAAACTATAAAATTAAAATATACCTGAAATTAGAAAATGTGTGTTTAAAAGACCCCACTTGTCTGTTGAAATGACGGTGAAGGTCCCCACTTGTAAATTTATCGAGTGTGAAAAATGAAATTGAAATACCTGATGGAACCATATAGGCTTCGACACTAGTACAAAATCTAATAATTTATACACAAATGTCCCCAGATATAAGGTTGGAAGACTGTTTAGGTCCCCACTTGTAAACCAGAAATTAGCTCAAAACTTAAGTGTTAAGCTAGAAATAGGACTGATTACTTGAATTTCATTCTGATAATCAATATTTAAACTATAAAATTAAAATATACATGAAATTAGAAAATGTGTGTTTAAAAGACCCCACTTGTCTGTTGAAATGACGGTGAAGGTCCCCACTTGTAAATTTATCGAGTGTGAAAAATGAAATTGAAATACTTGATTGAACCATATAGGCTTTGACACTAATTTAAAACATAATAATTTATACACAAATGTCCCCAGATATAAGGTTGGAAGACTGTTTAGGTCCCCACTTGTAAACCTGAAATCAGCTCAAAACTTAAGTGTTAAGCCTTTCAAAGGTCCGATTACCTAAATTTCATTATAATAATCAATATTTAAACTATAAAATTAAAATATACATGAAATTAGAAAATGTGTGTTTAAAAGACCCCACTTGTCTGTTGAAATGACGATGAAGGTCCCCACTTGTAAATTTATCGAGTGTGAAAAATGAAATTGAAATACCTGATGGAACCATATAGGCTTCGACACTAGTACAAAATCTAATAATTTATACACAAATGTCCCCAGATATAAGGTTGGAAGACTGTTTAGGTCCCCACTTGTAAACCTGAAATTAGCTCAAAACTTAAGTGTTAAGCTAGAAATAGGACTGATTACTTAAATTTCATTCTGATAATCAATATTTAAACTATAAAATTAAAATATACCTGAAATTAGAAAATGTGTGTTTAAAAGACCCCACTTGTCTGTTGAAATGACGGTGAAGGTCCCCACTTGTAAATTTATCGAGTGTGAAAAATGAAATTGAAATACCTGATGGAACCATATAGGCTTCGACACTAGTACAAAATCTAATAATTTATACACAAATGTCCCCAGATATAAGGTTGGAAGACTGTTTAGGTCCCCACTTGTAAACCAGAAATTAGCTCAAAACTTAAGTGTTAAGCTAGAAATAGGACTGATTACTTGAATTTCATTCTGATAATCAATATTTAAACTATAAAATTAAAATATACATAAAATTAGAAAATGTGTGTTTAAAAGACCCCACTTGTCTGTTGAAATGACGGTGAAGGTCCCCACTTGTAAATTTATCGAGTGTGAAAAATGAAATTGAAATACTTGACTGAACCATATAGGCTTTGACACTAATTTAAAACATAATAATTTATACACAAATGTCCCCAGATATAAGGTTGGAAGACTGTTTAGGTCCCCACTTGTAAACCTGAAATCAGCTCAAAACTTAAGTGTTAAGCCTTTAAAAGGTCCGATTACCTAAATTTCATTATAATAATCAATATTAAAACTATAAAATTAAAATATACATGAAATTAGAAAATGTGTGTTTAAAAGACCCCACTTGTCTGTTGAAATGACGGTGAAGGTCCCCACTTGTAAATTTATCGAGTGTGAAAAATGAAATTGAAATACTTGATTGAACCATATAGGCTTTGACACTAATTTAAAACCTAATAATTTATACACAAATGTCCCCAGATATAAGGTTGGAAGACTGTTTAGGTCCCCACTTGTAAACCTGAAATTAGCTCAAAACTTAAGTGTTAAGCTAGAAATAGGACTGATTACTTAAATTTCATTCTGATAATCAATATTTAAACTATAAAATTAAAATATACATGAAATTAGAAAATGTGTGTTTAAAAGACCCCACTTGTCTGTTGAAATGACGGTGAAGGTCCCCACTTGTAAATTTATCGAGTGTGAAAAATGAAATTGAAATACCTGATGGAACCATATAGGCTTCGACACTAGTACAAAATCTAATAATTTATACACAAATGTCCCCAGATATAAGGTTGGAAGACTGTTTAGGTCCCCACTTGTAAACCTGAAATCAGCTCAAAACTTAAGTGTTAAGCCTTTAAAAGGTCCGATTACCTAAATTTCATTATAATAATCAATATTTAAACTATAAAATTAAAATATACATGAAATTAGAAAATGTGTGTTTAAAAGACCCCACTTGTCTGTTGAAATGACGGTGAAGGTCCCCACTTGTAAATTTATGGAGTGTGAAAAATGAAATTGAAATACTTGATTGAACCATATAGGCTTCGACACTAGTACAAAATCTAATAATTTATACACAAATGTCCCCAGATATAAGGTTGGAAGACTGTTTAGGTCCCCACTTGTAAACCTGAAATTAGCTCAAAACTTAAGTGTTAAGCTAGAAATAGGACTGATTACTTAAATTTCATTCTGATAATCAATATTTAAACTATAAAATTAAAATATACCTGAAATTAGAAAATGTGTGTTTAAAAGACCCCACTTGTCTGTTGAAATGACGGTGAAGGTCCCCACTTGTAAATTTATCGAGTGTGAAAAATGAAATTGAAATACCTGATGGAACCATATAGGCTTCGACACTAGTACAAAATCTAATAATTTATACACAAATGTCCCCAGATATAAGGTTGGAAGACTGTTTAGGTCCCCACTTGTAAACCTGAAATTAGCTCAAAAATTAAGTGTTAAGCTAGAAATAGGACTGATTACTTAAATTTCATTCTGATAATCAATATTTAAACTATAAAATTAAAATATACATGAAATTAGAAAATGTGTGTTTAAAAGACCCCACTTGTCTGTTGAAATGACGGTGAAGGTCCCCACTTGTAAATTTATCGAGTGTGAAAAATGAAATTGAAATACTTGATTGAACCATATAGGCTTTGACACTAATTTAAAACATAATAATTTATACACAAATGTCCCCAGATATAAGGTTGGAAGACTGTTTAGGTCCCCACTTGTAAACCTGAAATCAGCTCAAAACTTAAGTGTTAAGCCTTTCAAAGGTCCGATTACCTAAATTTCATTATAATAATCAATATTTAAACTATAAAATTAAAATATACATGAAATTAGAAAATGTGTGTTTAAAAGACCCCACTTGTCTGTTGAAATGACGATGAAGGTCCCCACTTGTAAATTTATCGAGTGTGAAAAATGAAATTGAAATACCTGATGGAACCATATAGGCTTCGACACTAGTACAAAATCTAATAATTTATACACAAATGTCCCCAGATATAAGGTTGGAAGACTGTTTAGGTCCCCACTTGTAAACCTGAAATTAGCTCAAAACTTAAGTGTTAAGCTAGAAATAGGACTGATTACTTAAATTTCATTCTGATAATCAATATTTAAACTATAAAATTAAAATATACCTGAAATTAGAAAATGTGTGTTTAAAAGACCCCACTTGTCTGTTGAAATGACGGTGAAGGTCCCCACTTGTAAATTTATCGAGTGTGAAAAATGAAATTGAAATACCTGATGGAACCATATAGGCTTCGACACTAGTACAAAATCTAATAATTTATACACAAATGTCCCCAGATATAAGGTTGGAAGACTGTTTAGGTCCCCACTTGTAAACCAGAAATTAGCTCAAAACTTAAGTGTTAAGCTAGAAATAGGACTGATTACTTGAATTTCATTCTGATAATCAATATTTAAACTATAAAATTAAAATATACATAAAATTAGAAAATGTGTGTTTAAAAGACCCCACTTGTCTGTTGAAATGACGGTGAAGGTCCCCACTTGTAAATTTATCGAGTGTGAAAAATGAAATTGAAATACTTGACTGAACCATATAGGCTTTGACACTAATTTAAAACATAATAATTTATACACAAATGTCCCCAGATATAAGGTTGGAAGACTGTTTAGGTCCCCACTTGTAAACCTGAAATCAGCTCAAAACTTAAGTGTTAAGCCTTTAAAAGGTCCGATTACCTAAATTTCATTATAATAATCAATATTAAAACTATAAAATTAAAATATACATGAAATTAGAAAATGTGTGTTTAAAAGACCCCACTTGTCTGTTGAAATGACGGTGAAGGTCCCCACTTGTAAATTTATCGAGTGTGAAAAATGAAATTGAAATACTTGATTGAACCATATAGGCTTTGACACTAATTTAAAACCTAATAATTTATACACAAATGTCCCCAGATATAAGGTTGGAAGACTGTTTAGGTCCCCACTTGTAAACCTGAAATTAGCTCAAAACTTAAGTGTTAAGCTAGAAATAGGACTGATTACTTAAATTTCATTCTGATAATCAATATTTAAACTATAAAATTAAAATATACATGAAATTAGAAAATGTGTGTTTAAAAGACCCCACTTGTCTGTTGAAATGACGGTGAAGGTCCCCACTTGTAAATTTATCGAGTGTGAAAAATGAAATTGAAATACCTGATGGAACCATATAGGCTTCGACACTAGTACAAAATCTAATAATTTATACACAAATGTCCCCAGATATAAGGTTGGAAGACTGTTTAGGTCCCCACTTGTAAACCTGAAATCAGCTCAAAACTTAAGTGTTAAGCCTTTAAAAGGTCCGATTACCTAAATTTCATTATAATAATCAATATTTAAACTATAAAATTAAAATATACATGAAATTAGAAAATGTGTGTTTAAAAGACCCCACTTGTCTGTTGAAATGACGGAGAAGGTCCCCACTTGTAAATTTATCGAGTGTGAAAAATGAAATTGAAATACTTGATTGAACCATATAGGCTTCGACACTAGTACAAAATCTAATAAATTATACACAAATGTCCCCAGATATAAGGTTGGAAGACTGTTTAGGTCCCCACTTGTAAACCTGAAATTAGCTCAAAACTTAATTGTTAAGCTAGAAATAGGACTGATTACTTAAATTTCATTCTGATAATCAATATTTAAACTATAAAATTAAAATATACATGAAATTAGAAAATGTGTGTTTAAAAGACCCCTCTTGTCTATTGAAATGACTGTGAAGGTCCCCACTTGTAAATTTATCGAGTGTGAAAAATGAAATTGAAATACCTGATGGAAATATATAGGCTTTGACACTAATTTAAAACCTAATAATTTATACACAAATGTCCCCAGATATAAGGTTGGAAGACGGTTTAGGTCCCCACTTGTAAACCTGAAATCAGCTCAAAACTTAAGTGTTAAGCCTTTCAAAGGTCCGATTACCTAAATTTCATTATAATAATCAATATTTAAACTATAAAATTAAAATATACATGAAATTAGAAAATGTGTGTTTAAAAGACCCCACTTGTCTGTTGAAATGACGGTGAAGGTCCCCACTTGTAAATTTATCGAGTGTGAAAAATGAAATTGAAATACCTGATGGAACCATATAGGCTTCGACACTAGTACAAAATCTAATAATTTATACACAAATGTCCCCAGATATAAGGTTGGAAGACTGTTTAGGTCCCCACTTGTAAACCTGAAATTAGCTCAAAACTTAAGTGTTAAGCTAGAAATAGGACTGATTACTTAAATTTCATTCTGATAATCAATATTTAAACTATAAAATTAAAATATACCTGAAATTAGAAAATGTGTGTTTAAAAGACCCCACTTGTCTGTTGAAATGACGGTGAAGGTCCCCACTTGTAAATTTATCGAGTGTGAAAAATGAAATTGAAATACCTGATGGAACCATATAGGCTTCGACACTAGTACAAAATCTAATAATTTATACACAAATGTCCCCAGATATAAGGTTGGAAGACTGTTTAGGTCCCCACTTGTAAACCAGAAATTAGCTCAAAACTTAAGTGTTAAGCTAGAAATAGGACTGATTACTTAAATTTCATTCTGATAATCAATATTTAAACTATAAAATTAAAATATACATGAAATTAGAAAATGTGTGTTTAAAAGACCCCACTTGTCTGTTGAAATGACGGTGAAGGTCCCCACTTGTAAATTTATCGAGTGTGAAAAATGAAATTGAAATACTTGATTGAACCATATAGGCTTTGACACTAATTTAAAACATAATAATTTATACACAAATGTCCCCAGATATAAGGTTGGAAGACTGTTTAGGTCCCCACTTGTAAACCTGAAATCAGCTCAAAACTTAATTGTTAAGCCTTTAAAAGGTCCGATTACCTAAATTTCATTATAATAATCAATATTAAAACTATAAAATTAAAATATACATGAAATTAGAAAATGTGTGTTTAAAAGACCCCACTTGTCTGTTGAAATGACGGTGAAGGTCCCCACTTGTAAATTTATCGAGTGTGAAAAATGAAATTGAAATACTTGATTGAACCATATAGGCTTTGACACTAATTTAAAACCTAATAATTTATACACAAATGTCCCCAGATATAAGGTTGGAAGACTGTTTAGGTCCCCACTTGTAAACCTGAAATTAGCTCAAAACTTAAGTGTTAAGCTAGAAATAGGACTGATTACTTAAATTTCATTCTGATAATCAATATTTAAACTATAAAATTAAAATATACCTAAAATTAGAAAATGTGTGTTTAAAAGACCCCACTTGTCTGTTGAAATGACGGTGAAGGTCCCCACTTGTAAATTTATCGAGTGTGAAAAATGAAATTGAAATACCTGATGGAACCATATAGGCTTCGACACTAGTACAAAATCTAATAATTTATACACAAATGTCCCCAGATATAAGGTTGGAAGACTGTTTAGGTCCCCACTTGTAAACCTGAAATTAGCTCAAAACTTAAGTGTTAAGCTAGAAATAGGACTGATTACTTAAATTTTATTCTGATAATCAATATTTAAACTATAAAATTAAAATATACATGAAATTAGAAAATGTGTTTTTAAAAGACCCCACTTGTCTGTTGAAATGACGGTGAAGGTCCCCACTTGTAAATTTATCGACCATTGAAAAGAGCACGTCGTCTGCTAAGATATAGAAGTGGATTAATAAAATTGAGTTAATGTGTGCATTCTGGTTACCCAGGAATTTTCTTAGTGGAACCGTGGATCACTGATCCCACTCCAATTTAATCTTTAAACTGGACCAGGCAATTTTTTAACTTGTGCAACAGCCATATTTCCCACTCTTGCCCCTGGACACCATGAAGTGCAGACGGGGTAGAAGCGTGATCTGGTGGGCTGGTCTCCATTCCAAACCTCTCTCTATTCTCTCAGCCTAGCACTGTTTACAAAAATGTACAACTGGACTCCTGGAGTCGAAATTTGTGTTAATATGAAAATAATTATAGTGGTTCCCATACATTATTTTTTTAATAAAAGTAGGAATTAAAGATGGTCTGAGCTATTATAAAGTGGTTTTTGACCAGTAAACTTGTCTTATTTCCTAGCCTGCTCAGGTCGAGGAAGAGAAGTTATCGGGTGGGCTGTGTTCTGGCATTCTGGACGTCCGCTTAAAATTTGGCTTTTTAAACCACTAAAATGATTACAATTTTCCTTAATTTAGTAGGAACAAGATTTATTACGCTTGTCAGTTATCGATGTAAAAAATAATCTACGAGAAGGCTTCGAAAATATCGTTGAAATCTTTCAGATTCCTGAAGATAATCAGTTTATGTAATATGGAAAGCTCTTGGAAAAAAACAATCTTGGCAAAACATGCAAATCCAAGACTGCCTGCAGATATTAGCATTGAATTTTAAGCTTGACATATGCAACCGTTAAAGTTATTCATTGACGCCACCAAGAATTATTCATATGTTTTATTTATTTGTTGTTTGCTACATAAAGTCAGAGTTTACCGCCTTGTACTACAAATGGTTATAATTTTCACAGTAATTGTATATAAGAGTAATAAATGCATATATATATATATAAAAAATACAGTTGGTTATAGTTATCACAGTTAAATATATATAAAATTAATAATTCATCGGTGGTAATAAAGTGCAATCTGATGTTAAGGTATTGGTTTTCTTTAGGTAGAAATAAAATTGTTTGATTCATTTAAACAGACAAATATAACTACTTGAATATAAGCATTATTTGGTATGTTGAACATAAAAGAATACTTATTTGAACCTTTAAAACATTTTGGTAAGTAAAATAAGGGTCTAGTTCGTCAAATTTGAGGAAATTTAAATTAAATATGAAGAATATTTGAACTGGAAATGCTATAGTTTTCAATCTTCATTTAAAGCAACGGAGAGAGCAAAGTCTTAAGTATATGCTATAATTAAAGGATAAAGATTATGAATGTAATTATTATGTTCTTTAAACTGTTAAAAATAAGGTAAATGCATTACCAAAGGCGGAATAGGAAGTCTATGGGCACTTTTAAGGCGTTATTTGTTACTTGCAGTTTTTTGACCTTAATTATACAGGTAAATAATTAGAAATTTGAAATTGTAATTTATTACTTGAAAAATAGATGACTAATTTATCATTGAATTTAACTATTTTATGTCTTATTGCTAATTGGCTAATTAATTAGTTCAAAACCATTTTTCTAATTGCTATTTATAATTATTTAGTTGCCAGTTAATTAGCACAGCTCAGCAAGAAATTAACATATTAAAGGTATTCATGTTTTTTTGAGATTTTGAAAGATACAAACAATTTTCACTAGCGCGATTACCCTAAAAATCTTCCTACTATTGAAGCTTTTCATTATTACAGGCTAATAAGAGAAACCTTAATTAATTCTGTGATGCTAGAACATATCAATTTAAGACTAGAGATTTTAAAGAAGCTAAATGCGAATAATATTGCAAAAAAATTCGAGAAGAATTGGTTTGGCATTGTATTTTATTAACGTTGTTTTACTTATTTATAACAAATTTCTTTATAACGGTGTTTTCATTCCCAAATTTATCGACATTTCAAAATAAAAAATGGCTTGAAAAGAAAATTATTTGTAACCACTAAATATTTTGCTTTAAAATTGCCTTAGTTCTTTTAATTTACCTCCCTTGTAATTTGAACAATTACTTAAAAAGAAGCCTATTAAATATTTAACCCACAGTTTCTAAATACGATTGAAACAAAGTGTTTCTACCCTTTTTGTCTATTCATACATCTAGATTTTCCAGAGTGAAAATATAGTAGAAAATAAAGGTAGGATCCTCAATTATTCATAATGGATAAATCGCGCCGGCATTTATTACAATACTTTTAAATCCTACGACTCATACCGTTCGAAGCTCTCTGTTTGAACTTTCCATCTGTAGGCACTGATTGCGATTGAGTCTCAAGTAAATAATTATGGCTTTAAAAACTATTTAAACGCTTCAATTTTCCTAATTTATTATGAATACGAATTATTACTAATTAATATTTTCAATCCACCATAAGGTCATAAGATATGTTCCATAAGTTTGTCACTGGTTACTGAGAGCTTGTGTTGAAGTGACGTTGACAAAGGCTTAACACAGACTAAATAGAAAGATGGACTGGAAAACCGAGTGTACTCAATTCTAGCGTCCATCTCGATAGCTCTCAGTAAGTCTCTAGCATAAGTTTCATACTTACGGAAAATAACTTATTAACTTATGATCCACCTTATTCCCTATCGCCAGAAAATAGGCTTATCTTGTGATTCGTGGAGGAGAGGCAAGGTCTGTACAAGGTCTACGCTTCGCATTATTAGGTCGGAGCATCCTTAAGGGGTGGTAAGCGGGAGATTCTCCTTTTTGTAGTAGGGGGGCTCTAGTAATTTTTTCCCTTACTATGACGTCTTACGTGGGCGAGAAACAAGTATCCGCGTTAGCTGCGTCCAGAGACAGAGAGAGAAAACGTCTCTCTACTTCGAAAATTGTATACCCCCTTTCTTCTTCACCCCTACCTAACTTTCAATGGTTTAGGGCGAGGCCGATTATCCGTTATAAATTCAAATCTTAGGCGGTAACGGCAGAGAGAATTTAGAAGGGGAGTGGAAGGCCCCCCCTTGACTCTATTAAACGTGATGACGCCCAAACAAGATGTCGCGTTGAGCTTTTTGGGGTAGGCGAGTTTCCGGTCACGTGTTCTAAAATATCTCTGTTACAAACGCATCATACCGGAAATTGACCTGCCTAGATAACGTTTAGCATACGACGTTGCGCTACATTCCAAACCACCCCTTCCACTCCCCTTCTAAATTCTCTCTGGTAACGGCGCGTTGCGCTTCGCCTTTAGTTGCTTTCAGACTAATTCTTTCTGAAAGGTAAATATTATTTACTTCATGAACTTTTAATTTAATATAAGGTTTTACAAATCTACGAACTATTATAAGAATGAATTATTGCCATCACCTTTCAAAACAAACCAAAGCTGACGATGATAAAATTAAAATGAAAAAAGTTACTACTTGAAATAAAATTTGTTACAAAATACTTGGTCTTTCTACTATGGGTACATTATAATTATCCTAAATAACGGTGAACATTAGCAATTTTGAATGGAAAAAAACCTTCGTGTTTACACGTATATAGCGGTCTTTAATGTCGTTCACCATTTTCCGGACATACAAACTTTATATCTCATATAAGACAGCTCGCGTATTCTTTGGCGCCCACGTATGACGTCAATGGAAAGAGCTAGACGAGAGAGGTAGCTAGAACGGTAAACCGTAAAATCCCAACACCGAATACGCCCGCCTTGGAGGAGAGGCACGGGAAGAAATTCGTCTGTCGGCTGCTACTGTAACATACCACAGACGAATTTCTTAATTTTCTTCCAGTTAATCCCCTCCAAGAATCCCGAGATAGCCCCAACTTAAGACGATTGGGATTAAGGTGGATTAGCTGTCATAACCGAGACAAAATAACTTCCCCACTGTTTTCATCTAAAAGTAATTAATCTAACCTTGATATCTCACAAATGTCTGCGGTAATTCAAATTACGCTTGGAACCAGTTTCCATTTAAACGACACTTTAATTAGGATTATTTTAAATTTGTGTAATTAGTCCAAAATTAACATGTTGTGAAGGAATTGCAAAATAAATGCGAACAAACCACAAGCCTTCCAGAAGCTATATCAAACCCATAATAGGGACTTGGCAGTACTACATCATGCAACGTCAGTCTACCTTCAGTTGTGCTAAAAAACCTACCAGGAGGAGGGGCTTATATAGCTTTCATTCTGTTAAAAAACATACCATAATGGCGCTGGGGGCGGAGTTAAGCCCGAATTGCCAAGTTCCTATTCTTCCAATTAGTTGCAACAATTAATTCTCCTTTTCAACAGAATTAACGCCGATAACGATGAAGACACTTGTACGCGACTCTTAAGTCACATAACACAAGACTGCAGTGTACCACATGACCACGTCCACGTTTTAAGTTATTCGTAAACCTTCGGTATAGTAACCCATAATGTACCCAAAGAGAAACGAAGAGTGAAATTTTCTTGTCCACTTTTAAAAATATATTTAGCCCAAGTCCCAAAGGCCCCACGTCAAGTGATGCTATCTGTCTCTGTTATCCGATCTATTTTATCCCTTTCATGCATTATCATTACATATAAATCCGCCTACAATTCGTCACGTAGATTTTCTTGTCAGAAGTAAATGAACTTAAAGCTACAACTCTATGTTAAATTTTATTTTCAACAAGCCGTTAATATAATTTTAAACATATTTAGCCTTATCAAACACAATTAGAAACTCTCCCAGATAATAATAAATACATTTCAACCATAAGATTTCTGGAAATCAGAGGCAAAATTCAAAAATAAACTTTTCGCGCCACGGTAATCTACTTCTGTCTCCTTTTTACCAGTCTTTGAACAACACTCCTACCCCGAACCCGATTTCCATCTGTTTCTTTCATGTACATGTAAAGAACCAACAGTAGTTGGCAGAACAAAACAGAAGGTGTATAATTCTCCCCTACATTCTCTGCACTGTCATAATGGATGGCAACCAGACGAGATTCTCCTCTCCTCTCGTTTTGTTGTGAAATCATAAACGCGTGAGGAAATTTTTTTCTCGCTATAGGATAGGCGACTCCGAGGGGTCGGTCATTCACGAAATCCAACTTAAGAAATAAGAAATCAATAACAAAATCAGAAATCCGGAATGAAATCAAACTTATTTCGCTGATTTCGAAATTTTACAAAAATCCGAAATCAGTAACGAAATAACGAAATCAGAAAATCAGTAAAGAAAAAACAAAATAAAAAAATGATTAAAAAAATCACAAAATCAGTAAAGACATCGCGAAATTCATTAAAACAATCACAAAATCCAAGAAAAAATCTCAGAATCCAACGAAATCAACAGAAAAATCTGAAAATACGAGGAAATCACAGGAAATACCTCAAAATCCGTGGAAATATAATCCGACGAAATCCGTGGGAATTTATCGAATCTTGAAATGAATCAAAATCCGACGAAATCAAACGATACACGAAGAAATCAAATTGGATTTCGAAATCCCCTACATTTTATCCAAAATATCCAACCCCTCGCTCTACTCCTTACCTCCGACGGCAGCTGACGCGATATATACACTGTTCCAGCTTCGGTGGTCAGTTCGAGCAATGCTAGGTCTCTATGGGAGGTAGGTTTTTGCGTACTGCCAACAGAAGAAAGCAATACTGATATTTAGGATTTTAAAACGCGATATTCTGTATAATGAAACAAAATATTTGTTCGTCGTTACATAGAGACCTATTTTTGCTTGTGCTGAAAGCCACTGCTGATAACCAATACTGGAACAAAGTATATAAGTCTATAAATCCACAGGAAAAAAAACAACAAAATAAATCCTCCTCTCACAAAGACTTTAATAACTCACTCTAATACAAGAAACTTTTTCTGTTATAGTTAAAATATTGATTATTAGAATGAAATTTAAGTAATCAGTCCTATTTCTAGCTTACCAATTAAGTTTTGAGCTAATTTCAGGTTTACAAGTGGGGACCTAAACCGTCTTCCTACCTTATATCTGGGGACATTTGTGTATAAACTATTAGATTTTGAATTAGTTTCAAAGCCTATATGATTCCATCAAGTATTTCATTTTTCACACTCGATAAATTTACAAGTGGGGACCTTCACTGTCATTTCAACAGACAAGTGGGGTCTTTTAAACACACATTTTCTAATTTCATGTATATTTTAATTTTATAGTTTAAATATTGATTATCAGAATGAAATTTAAGTAATCAGTCCTATTTCTAGCTTAACACTTAAGTTTTGAGCTAATTTCAGGTTTACAAGTGGGGACCTAAACAGTCTTCCAACCTTATATCTGGGGACATTTGTGTATAAATTATTATGTTTTAAATTAGTGTCAAAGCCTATATGGTTCAATCAAGTATTTCAATTTCATTTTTCACACTCGATAAATTTACAAGTGGGGACCTTCACAGTCATTTCAACATACAAGTGGGGTCTTTTAAACACACATTTTCTAATTTCATGTATATTTTAATTTTATAGTTTAAATATTGATTATCAGAATAAAATTTAGGTAATCAGTCCTATTTCTAGCTTAACACTTAAGTTTTGAGCTAATTTCAGGTTTACAAGTGGGGACCTAAACAGTCTTCCAACCTTATATCTGGGGACATTTGTGTATAAATTATTAGATTTTGTACTAGTGTCGAAGCCTATATGGTTCCATCAGGTATTTCAATTTCATTTTTCACACTCGATAAATTTACAAGTGGGGACCTTCACCGTCATTTCAACAGACAAGTGGGGTCTTTTAAACACACATTTTCTAATTTCATGTATATTTTAATTTTAGAGTTTAAATATTGATTATTATAATGAAATTTAGGTAATCGGACCTTTGAAAGGCTTAACACTTAAGTTTTGAGCTGATTTCAGGTTTACAAGTGGGGACCTAAACCGTCTTCCAACCTTATATCTGGGGACATTTGTGTATGAACTATTAGATTTTGAATTAGTGTCAAAGCCTATATGGTTCCGTCAAGTATTTCAATTTCATTTTTCACACTCGATAAATTTACAAGTGGGGACCTTCACTGTCATTTCAACGGACAAGTGGGGTCTTTTAAACACACATTTTCAAATTTCATGTATATTATAATTTTATAGTTAAAATATTGATTATCAGAATGAAATTTAAGTAATCAGTCCTATTTCTAGCTTAACACTTAAGTTTTGAGCTAATTTCAGGTTTACAAGTGGGGACCTAAACCGTCTTCCTACCTTATATCTGGGGACATTTGTGTATGAACTATTAGATTTTGAATTAGTGTCAAAGCCTATATGGTTCCATCAAGTATTTCAATTTCATTTTTCACACTCGATAAATTTACAAGTGGGGACCTAAACCGTCTTCCTACCTTATATCTTTGGACATTTGTGTATAAATTAAGAGATTTTGAATTAGTTTCAAAGCCTATATGATTCCATCAAGCATTTCATTTTTCACACCCGATACATTTACAAGTGGGGACCTTCACTGTCATTTCAACTGACAAGTGGGGTCTTTTAAACACACATTTTCAAATTTCATGTATATTATAATTTTATAGTTAAAATATTGATTATCAGAATGAAATTTATGTAATCAGTCCTATTTCTAGCTTAAATTTTAAGTTTTGAGCTAATTTCAGGTTTACAAGTGGGGACCTAAACAGTCTTCCAACCTTATATCTGGGGACATTTGTGTATAAATTATTAGATTTTGTACTAGTGTCGAAGCCTATATGGTTCCATCAGGTATTTCAATTTCTTTTTTCACACTCGATAAATTTACAAGTGGGGACCTTCACCGTCATTTCAACAGACAAGTGGGGTCTTTTAAACACAATTTTCTAATTTCAGGTATATTTTAATTTTATAATTTTTATATTGATTATTATAATGAAATTTAGGTAATAAGACCTTTTAAAGGCTTAACACTTAAGTTTTGAGCTGATTTCAGGTTTACAAGTGGGGACCTAAACAGTCTTCCAACCTTATATCTGGGGACATTTGTGTATAAATTATTATGTTTTAAATTAGTGTCAAAGCCTATATGGTTCAATCAAGTATTTCAATTTCATTTTTCACACTCGATAAATTTACAAGTGGGGACCTTCACCGTCATTTCAACAGACAAGTGGGGTCTTTTAAACACACATTTTCTAATTTCATGTATATTTTAATTTTAGAGTTTAAATATTGATTATTATAATGAAATTTAGGTAATCGGACCTTTGAAAGGCTTAACACTTAAGTTTTGAGCTGATTTCAGGTTTACAAGTGGGGACCTAAACCGTCTTCCAACCTTATATCTGGGGACATTTGTGTATGAACTATTAGATTTTGAATTAGTGTCAAAGCCTATATGGTTCCGTCAAGTATTTCAATTTCATTTTTCACACTCGATAAATTTACAAGTGGGGACCTTCACTGTCATTTCAACGGACAAGTGGGGTCTTTTAAACACACATTTTCAAATTTCATGTATATTATAATTTTATAGTTAAAATATTGATTATCAGAATGAAATTTAAGTAGTCAGTCCTATTTCTAGCTTAACACTTAAGTTTTGAGGTAATTTCAGGTTTACAAGTGGGGACCTAAACCGTCTTCCTACCTTATATCTGGGGACATTTGTGTATAAATTAAGAGATTTTGAATTAGTTTCAAAGCCTATATGATTCCATCAAGTATTTCATTTTTCACCCTCGATAAATTTACAAGTGGGGACCTTCACTATCATTTCAACTGACAAGTGGGGTCTTTTAAACACACATTTTCAAATTTCATGTATATTATAATTTTATAGTTAAAATATTGATTATCAGAATGAAATTTAAGTAATCAGTCCTATTTCTAGCTTAACACTTAAGTTTTGAGCCAATTTCAGGTTTACAAGTGGGGACCTAAACCGTCTTCCTACCTTATATCTGGGGACATTTGTGTATGAACTATTAGATTTTGAATTAGTGTCAAAGCCTATATGGTTCCATCAAGTATTTCAATTTCATTTTTCACACTCGATAAATTTACAAGTGGGGACCTAAACCGTCTTCCTACCTTATATCTGGGGACATTTGTGTATAAATTAAGAGATTTTGAATTAGTTTCAAAGCCTATATGATTCCATCAAGTATTTCATTTTTCACCCTCGATAAATTTACAAGTGGGGACCTTCACTATCATTTCAACTGACAAGTGGGGTCTTTTAAACACACATTTTCAAATTTCATGTATATTATAATTTTAAAGTTAAAATATTGATTGTCAGAATGAAATTTATGTAATCAGTCCTATTTCTAGCTTAACTTTTAAGTTTTGAGCCAATTTCAGGTTTACAAGTGGGGACCTAAACCATCTTCCTACCATATATCTGGGGACATTTGTGTATAAATTTTTAGATTTTGAATTAGTGTCAAAGCCTATATGGTTACATCAAGTATTTCAAGATAATTTTTCACACTCGATAAATTTACAAGTGGGGACCTTGGCTGTCATTTCAACAGACAAGTGGGGTCTTTTATACACACATTTTCTAAATACATGTATATTATACTTTTGTAATTAAAATGTAGATTATTATGATGAAATTTTAGAAATAGGATTTTTACGGTTCCTTCAAATATTTGAAGATATTTTTTTAAACTAGATAATTTTACAAGTGGGGACCTTCGCTGTCATTTCAACGGACAAGTGGGGTCGTTAATATACATGTTTTCAAAACTCATTTTAATTCACTTTTTTTAATTAAAATATTGATAATTATGATGAAATTTACATTATATGTAACGTTAGTCCCATTTTAAAATGTGGGGAACTTGGCCATCTTTTTAATGTACATCTGGGGACATACAGTTTTTAAAATCGAGTTAATGTTTTAAACGAAGTTAATTTAATGACGCCTAAAGAATTAGGAAAAGTAGTTTTCGTACGTCAAGTGTAATTAAATTATGAAAAAATCACCGTTCGGTCTGTGAGATACAAGATTTTATATTGTTATCGCTGAATAATGTATATTTTGTATTTCTAAAGTAGCGACATCTATCTGTGCTTATTTTAATGAAAACCCATTTTTGAGCCCCCACATGTACGCCGAAGAGACTATATGGTCCTCATTTCGTACAACTGGGTACCCGGGTGTGTGAAAACCTCTGGCGACATCTCTCGGATATGTGTTAATTTCCATGGTCCCCACTTGTAATGTGAAAAGACCAAGTACCTTACAAGTGGGGACTTTTTTAAAAAAATTAATTTGGGCTCTAATTAGTCTAATTATATCATTTATCTAATTACTTACATGTGAGGACTTTAAAATGTCCCCACATGTAAGTCGGGTCCCCACTATGTGGGTGAAAAGATTGTCAGAATCCCCACATGTCAATCGTATACAGACGCACAAACAGACACACACGATCGTTACAGAACCTCTCCGTGACATACGTCACTCGGAGAGGTAAAAACTATACAAAAAGCTTAATGACATTTAAAACAAGTCGGGAAAACCAAAATATTACCTCTCCGTGTCGAGAAGATTATATAACCTTAAGTATCCAATGAAAACGTCGACCTTTTGCCCTCATCCTTTCCCGCGCTTTGCGCTTCCGCATTTCATCCTTACTCTCAACATTATCTTCCTCCATTTTACATATAAAAATCAAATACTCACAAAAAGAAGTGGCAAAAACCTGCTGGCTCTTTACAACCACTTAATTTGACTTAATATCCAATTTCCAACAACAATAATATACCGGTAGTTTAATTGACAACCTACTAGCATCGAAATTCTCATAAGGAATGGCTCCCGCGGATAAAAAACGGCAATTTTCAACTAGGTGGGCGTTATCTCATAAGATTTGAAAAATATCATTTGTCTTTTTTACCAATGCCTAACCGTTTGGATTTTTTAAAGCAGTCTTAGCACCAAAAAATATTTTTGAATGAGGATAAAAAAGGTCTGTCCTCTCGTAATTTTTTAAGCTTTTATCATGATTACTCTATACAACAGTAACAAGGAGTATAAACGCATTAGTGGAAACAGTATTTTTTTCCCAAAACAATCTCGCTTATGTTTATGCAATGAATGAAATATATCACAATGCACGGGCCTTGATAGATATAGGAGGCAATGAAGGAAATATATCGCATGCGCGGGCCTTGGTAGATATAGGAGGCAATGATAATCTCTCTCTTTGCACGAGAGGTTTATCTTTAATATTTAAATAAATATAATTATTTTTAATTATTTTAATCTTCAATAATTAACATTAATAATAGTTAAATCGTTTAAAATAAAGTTATACTTATTATCTTCTCAAACTTTGCTAATATTGACGTTTAAAGTGAAGGGTACCCCTCTTTCCGCTTTCTTCAAATTTTGGGGTATATATACGATTCGCTTCCATTATAATAGTAAGGAAAAACCGCAAATGCGAAAACCTTTGGTAGCGATCCTACCTTAGGGAGGCTAGACGTTTCTCGTAACCCTAGCTGATCGCCGCGTATATCCTAAAACCAAACGATGATAATGGAGTAGAAGCCAATGATACAGATTGGTGTCTATGTGGAATAGACGGAAGACCAGTGGATGGTGGTGTTAGAAGGCAGTGTAAGTGCAGACGGGTGTCAATGTGGGATTGACAAAGAACAAAAGATGGTGGTGATTAGAAGCCAGTATGTACAGACTGGTGTCCACGTGGTATGGACAAAGACCAGAAGATTGGTGGTGTGAGAACTCAAGTAGAGGAGCCATTTCCGTGACTGTGAAAGCAGTTCGGAAATGGCGAACACGTTTGCTCCGATACGCAAACTGCGAACGCGGTCACGTGGGTGTAACAACGGACAGACAGACACACACACACACAGACAGACAGATACGGCCGTTACAGAACCTCTCCTGGACTACGTCACACGGAGAGGTAAAAACCAAGAATTCGGTATAAAAAAGTTTTATAAAAGTACAAACAATATAAAGGAGATGAAAGCGGGGTCAAAAAAACATCCGTCCCCACCGTACGTGTAATGGATGCACAATTTGTGCCGTAATATTTAAAACCCCCGCTTTTGACAAGTCGTAAGGGAACCTCAGAGTGATTATCCCCTCGGATGAAACTCACAGGCAAAGTTCTGGAATTCCCTAATTTTTCTTAACCCAATTTTGTTTCAACCTTATTTTACTTCAACCCAATTTTTGTTTTTAAAAGCCCTCGTTCCTGCAGGGAGGCCTTAATTCGCCAAAAGCAACTGCACTAGACCATCTAGGTTTGGAAGCTTCAATAAGTAGTGAAAGGTAGGTGTTTATAAGTATTAACACAAGTCCTTAGCATTAGCGTTGGGTTACTTAATTGTCTTGTGGTATTAATGATACTATGATTTTTTATGATAATTTCAGCAGCGTTTGCACGAGACCCTTTGAAGCCGATATCAAAAGAATGCTAAATTTTTTCATCCATTTTAATTTGAATATTGAACCTATCGAAAAAAAATTGAAAACAGTTTCAAAGTGTCTCGTTCAAACCTGGCTCTACTTCTGGGTTTCTGTTGAAATGGTGAATAAATAACGTTAAATAATAATATTGCAATAATATTTAATTACTTCGTTTAGAATGTCCTCTTTCTTATATTCAAGGGGCTTCGTAGGATTTAGTTCATCCATTAATTTCTTTACCCACAATGTGATTGGGGTCATTTTGTTTTCTTCTTGCACTATTTCAAAACTTGTCACGTTTCCAAATTTACATAAAATGTTCAGTAATTTGGTTTTGATTTCTTTGAGATCCGCTTTAACGTCACTTTAAAATAATTTTATATCAGGAGATAAACTAAACAGACAATTCATTGAAAAAAACGTAATGGAAATACTTCTTACTTTTTCATGAAATTTTGGTCGATATCCAAGATTTTGATATCTAAATTGAAAATAAATTTCAAATAGTCATTTACATATGTATAAAAAGTAAAATAGTTTAACTTACGATCGTGTTTTGAAATTACTGTTTCAAGTACATTTACCACTTCGGGTTCATGTATAGTGGTCACAAGTATTATCTCTTCTTTATCTTTCAGAAACTGCACAAGTTTTATTAAACTCACTTTCACGTCTGTTAGCACCTTTTCACTTCCGTAACGTTCAAACTAAAAATAATACAGATTAAAAGGCCTTTAATGTGATCATCCTGTTGAAAATGCGACAAACTTTCGAAATAATTCGAATATTTAAAAATTGTTTGCAAAAATGAATCTAATTATAAACTTATGTTCACATTGCTCTATTGAGCGTGTTAGTTTAAAAAGAAAATGAAATGGCCGGTCAATTGCGATTTCATTATACCTTTAATGTGAAGGTTTGTCGAAAAAAAAGGAGTACTGACCTGTACCATTTCGGTGTTTCCTATAAAGTAAATTCCTTTATTTTCAAAATGTTCCCTTTCAACATAACTAACCAGGGTTTTAACGCGATAATTCGATTTGCATCCGCCAATGTATGTTGCGAAATGATTATTTTTGTCATATCCGATGAAATTTAGAAATTCGACCCCCAGGTTATCACCGAAGACGGGGTACGCCAAAAAATTTGGTTTTGAACCTGAAAATTGTTTTTGTTAATTGTTTTCGAAATAAATGAACATTAGTGGCCTAACTTTAACAGATATGACAATGAAAAAACTATGTTTTGTAAAACATAATACTCGGTTGCAAAAAGCATTTTCCATAGACCTTGGAGGGAAGAAAGCCTCCCTTAGTGTAGAGTGATAAACTTTTTAATCCATTATAAGACAAGTTGGAAAACCAATTAAGAGGTTTTTCTTAAATAATTAAATATAATTGATATTAATTATTTTAATCGTCATTAATTTATCTTTATTATACTTCAATCGTTTTGAGAAACTTTATTCCTAAATAATTTGAAACATACCAATTGTTGACGTTTGAATTCAAGCTATGCCTCTATCACAATTTTTTGAAATTTTTGATTGATAAGCCCTGCCATTCGGAGGCTAGACATTTCTCTTAACCCTTGCCGATCAACGCGTGCTTCTTAATCTTAATTCTTAATAATGAGAGTAGGAGGCAAAAATTGGGAACACGTTTGCTACGATTTGCCAATTGCGAAAGCGCGTTGACAGACAAACACACACACACACGCACAGACACGTCCACTGTAATACCATGTATAAAAAATGCGCGTGAGAAATTTGTTTCCCCGCTATAGGTTAGGCAACTCCCTATCTCGAACGACAGCTTATTCTGTATATACTCTGTTACAACATCGGTTGTTAGCACGCGCAAAACTAGGTCTCTATGTAACCTAGATTTGTGCGTACTGACAAGAGACGAAAAACTTCAGGATCTTCAGGATTTAAAATATCCGCTAGTTTTTTGCCTCGAGTCCACGGACCTCTAGGCCTTAGTTGCAAATACGTGTTGTAGGCTGTAGGCAATTTCACAAGTTTTTGAAACTAAGGCCTAGGGGTCCGCGCACTCGAGCTAAAAAAAAACCCGCGGATATTTTTAATCCAGAAAATCCTGAAGTTTTCGTCTCTTGTCAGTACCCACAAAACTAGGTTACATACAGACCAAGTTTTGCGCATACAGACAACCGATGTTGTAACAGAGTACATACAGAATAAGCTGTCGTTCGAGATAGGGAGTTGCCTATCCTATAGCGTATCGAATTGCGTTGTTCACATACACGTCACATTTGTTGACTTTGTGGACAAATACAAATAAATAAAAAAATATTGAGCTGAAGAAAACCACTAAAACAAAACTAAAACCTTACTATCCAAACGGAAATGGCCAATCAAAAGCGTGGGAAAATGAGTTTTCTATCTCACGCCATTAGAATGGAAAAATAGGCCAGTTACTGCCATGGTATTTCACCAGCTGATAAATACCTGAAAATTACTTCAAACGAGTGTTCGTATCGATATTCGATCTACTTATTTCTTGGACACGAGTATTGACCCTAAGCTAACCTGTATCTTACAGAAAGACGTTGTACAAACTCTATTATTGGCCTAGTCATTCACTATATGTTAGTTGGTACGTAATTTCAAGGTTTAAGTTAATAATGCCATTATTGACAATATCTTTGACAAATTTATGTAGGTTTTCATACTGTGGTCGGATTTCTACTTTTATTAAAATTTCAAGAGATTTCAACCACTTTTTTAAAAATTTGTGCGAAAAAACTGTGTCAAAGCTTAGAATTTTCGAACGTAAAACCCGAAAATTTGAAATACGCGCTTTCGCACAGGAAAAAACATTGTTAGAAGGGGAGTTGACAGCGTGTGCGCAAAAGCGTGATCGAGTGGGCTGTGGTATATATACTCGCCAGGCCTGAGGGCTGAGGCCAATGCAGTGCAGCTAGCATTGTGCAGACTACAGTCTGGGAAATAGCAATCTTCCTTTTGGACTAGTTTTTAAATTCAAAAAATGGGGGTTACTGGTCCCGACTCCCCAAAGGATTAGTTTAAAAAAATCCTAAATTCCCCGACTAGGGTGGGAAATAAGGATTTTTTAAACAGGGCGGTTGGCCACCAAATCCCCCCCCCCCCGCCCTCGAATATAGAGTAACGTCATACCCTTCTATCTCTTAGCTCAGTGTCATCCCCCGTACCAGGCACGTAGAGTATCCCCTCTTACAAAAGCGCCCCTATGTCTGAACACTGGTTACCCATGAATTTTCCCAGTGGTCCCGTGAACTACTGACCCCCCTCCGATTTAATTTTTAAACTGTACCAGTCAATTTTGAAACCGGTAATTGTGCCACCACCTTATTTCACACGCTGACGTGCACTCGTGCTGCCGTGCAGCCAAAGCGTGATCGAGTGGGCTGTGCTTGATTTTTTGTTCGGGCCGCTAAACCAGGGATAAGGGAGTTGAGATGGATTGGAAATGATGATGAGCGACCTGCGGCACCGTATCTCTCCCAATGTACCTCGCGCACGCCCCTACCCTTCGGTAGGCGTTGCCATGTGCTACCGCGTAGCGCCATTTTATGTGTACGAGAACTAGCTTCTATTTTTAAGATAGAGGGAGCGTCCTTTTCAATTTCGTCCGGTACGACCAGGGTGGGAAATAAGGATTTTTTTAAAACTGGACATTGGGCCAGCAACCCCCCTGGCCTGGAATAAATAAACTGGTCCATGACCATTGACCAGGGCGCGTCGTCTGCTAAACTAAAGAAGTGGGTAATTAAAATAGTTCAGATATTGTCTGGACCCTGGTTACCGTAGAATTTTCGTAGTGGTCCCGTGGACCACTGACCCCCCTCCGAATTTTTAAACGGGTCATTTGCCCTGTGCCAGCGCCTTATTTCCCACGCTGGGTACGACCAAGGTTCGTAAAGAAAGCGCTCGACCCTACCTAACCGCTGAGGATGCTGTGAGGACTACGGTGCCGTAGGTAGGGGTACAGAGGCAACGCTATACGGGACTTACGAGGTTACCACCCCCTTTTTGGAGAGTTGTTCTGCCAAGGCTACGGAGCGCGTTCGACGACAGGGAATGTCAGCCACTAACTTAAGGCCGCCAACAGGTTATGGCAGCGCCCACAGAAATACCTCTCGTAAATCCCGTATAGGTATGGTGGTTTCCACTCCATTCCTCTCTCCTACAAGGCTAAACTTAAAGCTTAAAGTTTAGCCGGGAGTGTGGCGCACTCCTGTAAGTCAAGCTTCTGGGAGACAAAGTTTGAGGGTATACGATACATGTCGGCGATCCTACCCTATAGGTGCCTGGCGCTTTGAACTTAATAAAACCAACACCAAGACCATGTAAGAACAAGAAAGTGTGCCTAGTGCCACCAGCAACAACCGTTGAACAGCGTACACAACGATAGTGCAATGAAGTAATTGTCGTGTGAATTCGAATTTAACAGAAATTATTACATAAAACTATTGGTATACAGAACGCACCTCTAGTAGTAGTGCAACATTCGTAAACGCGCATCGCTTGTGAGAAACAGAAGAACATAAATCGGTGGAGTCTTGATTTTACGCCATGTTTAGTGATGGTTTTATAAGTAATTATATGTGATGAAATTTTCCCGGTGCAGATTACCATATGCATTCGGTCTGAAATTCATCAATAACAAAAGCACACGACCCGAACTTGCAGTGTTACCGCAACAGTGACGGTCACAAACCAATGCAGTTTCTGATTATCGAAAATAGTCGAGTTATAATTGTGTCAAAAATCTCACAAAATACTAAACATGTTTCAAACAGGAGCCATTTCACAAGAGGTTCTTTAACTGTACTTTCGAATGTTGTGTGAAGCCTCAACAATTATACATAATTTTTGGGGTTATTGAAGAAACATTTTGTTGGGTTGATAATATGGCGGTGTTTAATAATTTTATAAATTGTGAACTATTCAATTGAAGATCATTGTATTACTATGAATTATTAAAATTAAAAGGAATTCATCGTGCACATGTTTCGTTCATTATTTTTTCAGAATTTACTTCAAAGAAATAATAATCCCAAAAAAAACCGATAAATTATGGTTTTGAAAAAAAAATTCCTTTCCTTTTCTTTGGGATATTAACCATTTTCAACTAAAGATACCTTGTGGTTCATTGTAAACAAATGGCACTAGATGCTCTCATAGTTCAGTTTTTTCTTTCCAGCTAAGCAAGGGCAGTTTAAGAGACTTAATTGGTACCATTTCCATGGAGGAAAACTCGTTTCTGGAGTTGTTTTTAAAAGTAGTGGCAAATTAGAATTTTGTCTTTTTTTCCCATAAAATCCTATGGAAACGGTAAATAATAATTAGTTATAATATTTAATTAATTTTATACACAAATTGGTACCATTTCAATGGAGAATAAGTCGTTTCTGGAGAAGCTTGTAAAAATTTAAAAGTAGTGGCAAATTCAATTTTTGTCTTTTTTCAAATGAAATCCTATGAAAACGGTAAAAAATAATAAGTAATAATATTTAATTAATTTTAGACACTAATTGGTACCATTTCCATGGAGGAAAACTCGTTTCTGGAGTGGTTTTTAAAAGTAGTGGCAAATTCAATTTTTGTCTTTTTTCAAATGAAATCCTATGAAAGCGGTAAATAATAATTAGTAATAATATTTAATTAATTTTAGACACTAATTGGTACCATTTCCATGGAGGAAAACTCGTTTCTGGAGTGGTTTTTAAAAGTAGTGGCAAATTCAATTTTTGTCTTTTTTCAAATGAAATCCTATGAAAACGGTAAATAATAATTAGTAATAATATTTAATTAATTTTAGACACTAATTGGTACCATTTCCATGGAGGAAAACTCGTTTCTGGAGTGGTTTTTAAAAGTAGTGGCAAATTCAATTTTTGTCTTTTTTCAAATGAAATCCTATGAAAACGGTAAATAATAATTAGTAATAATATTTAATTAATTTTAGACACTAATTGGTACCATTTCCATGGAGGAAAACTCGTTTCTGGAGTGGTTTTTAAAAGTAGTGGCAAATTCAATTTTTGACTTTTTTCAAATGAAATCCTATGAAAACGGTAAATAATAATTAGTAATAATATTTAATTAATTTTAGACACTAATTGGTACCATTTCCATGGAGGAAAACTCGTTTCTGGAGTGGTTTTTAATAGTAGTGGCAAATTTTGTCTTTTTTTCCCATAAAATCCTATGGAAACGGTAAATAATAATTAGTAATAATATTTAATTAATTTTAGACACTAATTGGTACCATATCCATGGAGGAAAACTAGTTTCTGGAGTTGTTTTTAAAAGTAGTGGCAAATTAGAATTTTTGTCTTTTTTCTAATGAAATCCTATGAAAACGGTAAATAATAATTAGAAATAATATTTAATTAATTTTAGACACTAATTGGTACCATTTCCATGGAGGAAAACTCCTTTGTCAAAGAATTTACGCATAAAAGTCTTAGAAACTGAAAAATAATGCTAATATTTTTTCAACATTTTGTAAAATTATTAACTTTACAGTGTTTTTCTACATTATTTCGATTAAAAGCTAAGCAATTAAGATGTATTTCTTTAATTTCTCTGGGGAATTACATCCTCGGCATCTTCATAAGTTGTAGTACTAAGCAGACGATGGTTGGTAAGTTGTCACATAGTTTTTGACATTTGTGATTTCCTCTTATTATTTGTTAGTTTGTATAATTCTATTGGCAAGTTTGTAAAAAAAATGAAAAAAATTATGGGCAAATTAGTATAAGATTTTACAAACTTTTCTATTGGCAAGTTTGTAAAAAAATTTAAAAAGTATTGGCAAATTAGTATAAAATTTTTGCAAACTTTTCGAGGGGTAAGCTACAACTAGTATTGGCAAGTTTGCAAAAAAAGTTTGTAAAAAATCTATTGGCAAATTAGGACCACCCCCGCTACGAAGATAGGTTTTTGCTGACAAAATAAATGATAGATTCAATCACACCATCACTGATTCCTGTCATCAAATTAATATTTTTAATTCAGCCTCTTCCAAGCACGAGATTACAAATTATACGGATGTACAGTGTGTTAATTAATTAATATAAATTTTGGATAAATATGTAACACACTGTCATTATTAAATTTCTGAAGAGAGGAAAAAAGGTTGAAATGAATTTTTTTTAAATTTTAAAAGCAAATTTGGCTCAGAAAAAACCCATCGCCAGAAGCCTGTCTTATAAAATTTTCACTAGATGATTCGTTCAAGAATGTCTAGAATTAAGTCGCATAGAAGCATGAATCTATATAACTATAACTATGAATATACAGCTCTATCGTATGCCCCTTCTATCATGTCGATTTGATTTGGGTGTTACCCTCCTAGCTTTGACGCGTTTTGCGTAGCTCAAATAGCCAATCATGAGACAAGAGGAAGTGACGTTTCGAATTTACACCCCCCCCGGACTCCACCTCCCTTCTCCCGCTCCTAACACTAGCAGACACGTGACTGATGTCTCCTTTCGCCCAAACGGTTAGACAGCGTAACGCAGCTTTATACTCATAGTTATATAGATTCATGATAGAAGTAATAAATATTTCACCTAAGTCAGCTGACTTGGCCAGGTAGGGCATAGCCCACTCGATCCATGCTCACGGACGCTTCTCTGCATCTTGCGGCGTGTTACGCGCGATCGAGTGGGCTAGGGGCAGGTTAAACAAATATGGGGCTGCCAGGCCAGGGTGGGAAATAAGGATTTTTTTAAACTGGACATTGGGCCAGCATGGATTTATAATAGAAGCTTACGCTTCCTGGATATTCCACTCGCCTTAAAACGCGCACAACATTTATGCCATAAAAATTCGCGCGCGTGTAGACTGGGGGGCTGATGACGTAGAAATTGAGCCAAATTCAGAGGGGGTGGAAGTCGAGTTCTAATTTTTAATAGCGCGCGAGAAATAATTTTTAGAAAAGCGCGCACACACGCGCTCCGAGAGTAAAAAGTTTGCCTCAATTTCTACGTCATCAGCCCCCAGTCCCCACGCGCGCGAATTTTTATGGCATAAATGTGTTTAAAATCAAAATGCCTTACTGAAGGCTACAGTGAAATATCCAGGAAGCGTAAGCTTCTATTATAAATCCATGGGGCCAGCGACCCCTGTCGCCTAGAATAAATAAACTGGTCCATGACCACCGACCAGGGCGCGTCGTCTGCTAAATTGAACAAGTGGATAATTACCATATATTAGCTAATGTCTGGATTCTGGAAACCCTTGAATTTTCTTAGTGGTCCTGTGGACCACTGACCCCCTCCGATTTAATTTTTAAACTGGTTCAGGCAATTTTTAAACTGTTCATTTGCCCTGTGCCACCGTCTTATTTCCCACGCTGTGCCACGCTGTCTCTTACACAACAATGATGGCCATCAGCGTGGGAAATAAGGCGGTGGCACAGGGCAAATGACCAGTTTAAAAATTGCCTGGACCAGTTTAAAAATTAAAACGGAGGGGGGTCATTGGTCCACAGGACCACTAAGAAAATTGAAGAGTTTCCAGAGTCCAGACATTACCTAATATATTGTAATTATCCACTTGTTCAATTTAGCAGACGACGCGCCCTGGTCAGTGGTCATGGACCAGTTTATTTATTCCAGGCCAGAGGGGTCGCTGGCCCAATGTCCAGTTTAAAAAAATCCTTATTTCCCACCCTGATGGCCATTATCCTTCATGACTCAATCATGAGAAATGCTTCCTTGTCCAGTGTGGGAAATAAGGCGATGGCACAGGGCAAATGACCAGTTTAAAAATAAAACCACGGGACCACTAAGAAAATTCAAGGGTAACCAGAGTCCAGACATTAACTCAAAAAATTTTATTAATTGTCCACTTCCTAAGTTTAGCAGACGACGTGACCTGGTCAAATATTAATATATAGCGCGAGCAGCTTGTGTCCATAAGCGCGGATCGAGTGGGCTATGCTTGCAGGCAGAAACTTAAAGAAAGGCAAATATTTAGTTATTTTCTTTAAAAATTCGTCGAAATGTCATTAAGTTATGAAGAAATTGATTAACGCAAGTTGATCAAGAAATTAATTATTTAATAAAAATTAATATTTGTTTACAGTAATTAATGATTCATTTATGTTACAATAAATTATTCATTTGTGTTGCTAAGGAAATGGCTGGATAACCATTTGTAAGATAAAGGGATAGCAAAATAACTAGGAAACGTTTTCTTAAGTTCAGGGATAATAATTATTAAAATGGATTAATGAGAACAGAACGTTAATTTATTAAAATTAATCAAAAAAAATGGAATAAGGATGGCGGAATGAATCTTTTTAAGAGATACCAAAATGGCTGTGAAACCGTTTCTTAACGTCAAGGGATAATGAAATGAATGAAAAAACCTTTTGTTAACTTCAAGGGATAACGAAATGGCTGTTCAATCGTTTCTTAACTTGAACCATAAATTTGTCAAGGTGACTGAGAGCTTGTAATGAAGTGGCGCTAGCGGAACGTCTATTCTCGTAAAGCGACAGCTGGTGAGGTTTTGTCAAAAGCTTATCATGCACTAAGTAGGAAGATGGGCTGGAAAACGTGTGAGGCCAATTCTTGCGTCGTTGCGTCGTTCTTTAACTATCAGTTTTACTTATGGAACATATCTTATAAACTTACGGTTCAAGGGATAACAAAATGGCTGGTCAACTGTTCCTTAAGCCCAAGGGATAACGAAATATAATCTAAGCTTTTGTCTGGGAAGGGATGGCCACACTAAGCATGTGCCTTGCTTACAGGTGGGTCCCTTTACAATGCATAGAGGAGCTGTAGCTAGCCCCTATGCCACAGCTAACTGAGAGCGCCCTACCCTAACAATTATCGTTAACTTCTACAAATTTTGATGGAAAGGAGAAACAGCGTTAGGCCGTGGAGGAAAAATTTTAAATGGGGAGAGAACTTGCAAAATACGCAGGATTCGTTCGTAGATTGTGACCCAGTGGCACACTCCGTCATTGAACCCGGGATCCTTTTGCTGCGAGACGAAAGGGCTAAATGCTATGGTGCCCCACTCTGGTCAAACGTTTTTTAAGGCCGAGAGAAAACAAACTGGCTGGGAAACTATTTATTAAGTTCAAAAGATAAGGGAATGGCTGGTCACCTGTTTGTAAACTTCAAGGGATAACGAAATGGCTGGACAATTGTTTCTTAAGAACCATTTCAAATGTTCGAAGGACAAAAAATAGTTGCGAAACCATTTCTTAAATTAAAAGAATAAAATTTGCAAAGGTCAGTTATTAAGAATGGAACGTTACTTCATTAAAATGGATTAAAAAGAATGGATTTATGGATGAAATGGATTTATTTTAATTTTTGGGCAAGAAAATGTTTCATAAAAAAAAAGAGACAAAAATTTTAAAGATAAAAATGATGATGAACTAATGATGCTACAAAAAAATATGTTGTAAACAAAAAGTTTTACTTGAAACTCAGAAAAGGAATTGAGGTTGTTAGATATATTTAAAACTTCAGGCTTTCGGGATATTTATGACAAAAACCTGAAGCTAAATTTCTTTTAATGAGCCCCAATTTAATAAAAGCTTTTCATTTTTAAATGTGGCTTAATACTTACAAAATATTAAAAATGGTGTCTCCATGGCTTTTGCATTAGCATTTGTTGGAGCTGGTTGGGACTCCCCTCCAGTCACTTTGGAGGATGGGGGTTTTTCTCCCACCACCCCCACCACCTCCTCCTCCCCCACCACTTCCTTCTCCCCCGTACCGCCTTCCTCCATCAAAACATCTACCATGTAACCTTTTATTAATCTACTATATATGCTTTACCCTTTAACTCTTTTGGCTGTTCAGTGTGCGATATACTTTGAGACTGAACGAATTAATTTTGGTCTTACATGCAGATAATTTCTGTCCAACAATTTCACTCAAATATCCCTCTCTAGATACTTTTATACCAATGAATATTTTTCTACCCCATTGCCAAATATTAGTACAAAATTACTTGACATTATGAAAGCCATGAGAGAATAGTAAGCCTCGATACCGCGGGCAGCGCAGGGGGGGATGAATTTTTTTCCCCCATGGTTTATACCCGCGAAGGGGGGGACGAAATTTTGCCCCATGCCTCCATCCCCGGAGGGGGTTGGTGTGTCTCCCCCTCACCTCCTCCACCTGAAGGGTGGAGGTTGTTCTTGAGTGTATGCTCTCTCTTTGCGCTAAGTCCCCCTTTTTATTCTGACTTTCACTTTCTCTTTACCCAGCCCGATACCCGCAAGAGCGCTGTGAAGGCTGGAGAGTTTTTTTTTTATCTCTCTTGGTTCCCTCCTGACTTTCACCGTCTCTTTCCCTTTGACCGTCTCTTTATTTTTACGCTTGCGAATGTACAAGCCTAGCGGCGAGCGCCGCGAGAGCGCTGTGAAGACTGGAGAGGTTTTTTTCCTCTCTCCGTTACATGTGCAAGGCGGGGGAATGCATGTACAAGCCTAGCGGCGCTCGTTTTCTCTCCGTATAGCACTGAAATGTTATAGGAATATATCTCTCGGTTTCCTCTCTCCGTTACACGTGCAAAGCGGGGGAATGCATGTACAAGCCTAGGAATTTCTCTCTCAACGTTTTTTTTAAAGCGGGGCATTTTTTTACTTTTGCAATATGTATGTATAAATCAAGAGGCGTTAAATATTTTATCCATGTTTTATTTGTATATATATATAATTTTAAATAGAAAAAAATTGAAATATTAAAGGCCTGTTTGTAAATGAACATCATCGGCTACAGCTCTGAGGAAACGTTTTTGCCTATGCCGGTCTAGGACTCCCTCATTGGGGGTACCCGCTCTCCCCTTGAAATAGTCGGTGATAGCGGTATTGAGACTAAAAATAGAAAGAAAAGATATTAGGGATCCATCTTTAAAAAAAATAATGCTAATTAACTTACGAGCCCGAGCGAGACGTGTTAACGTAAACCGGCATTGGGTTTCCGGGAGTGGGTGTTATGTCAACGAATGGTATGAGTCGAGAACTCAACTCCCGGAAGACAACATCGTCCTCGCGGAGATCAAAACCATGTCCGAGATTCTCCGCGCGAATCCTCACTAAGTCCTTATGGACATCAGCAAGGATCCTATAAAAAATGTTTTAATATAGCCATTAAAGTTTTAAAAAATATAGAGACTTTACCTGAAGAGGCTGCAATCATTTGGCGGATGTTCATTTACTCTCGGCGGGTTTTCCTGGGGTTGATGTGGGGGTGGATGACGCTGTTGCCACTCGTGAAAATTTTGTCTCGGGTCCTCCTCGTCGTCCGTGTACAAAAGAACATCGTCAATATGACTGTACGCCCTATTAATTTCAAAAGTTAGTCTTTCCACGATTTCAGAAAAAAACACTATGCTCATATGATAATGGTGGATGATGTTCTGGCCGAAGCTAAAGCGAGAATGATTTTAGTATTGGGAAACTCTCCGTATATATAGTATGGAGGGGGACCGTTGAAACCCAGACGCTCTTTACCCCCCCCCCCTTATAATATACAAAAACGGTTTCTTACCTTGAAATAGTCGGTGATAGCGGTATTGAGACTAAAAATAGAAAGAAAAGATATTAGGGATCCATCTTTAAAAAAAATAATGCTAATTAACTTACGAGCCCGAGCGAGACGTGTTAACGTAAACCGGCATTGGGTTTCCGGGAGTGGGTGTTATGTCAACGAATGGTATGAGTCGAGAACTCAACTCCCGGAAGACAACATCGTCCTCGCGGAGATCAAAACCATGTCCGAGATTCTCCGCGCGAATCCTCACTAAGTCCTTATGGACATCAGCAAGGATCCTATAAAAAATGTTTTAATATAGCCATTAAAGTTTTAAAAAATATAGAGACTTTACCTGAAGAGGCTGCAATCATTTGGCGGATGTTCATTTACTCTCGGCGGGTTTTCCTGGGGTTGATGTGGGGGTGGATGACGCTGTTGCCACTCGTGAAAATTTTGTCTCGGGTCCTCCTCGTCGTCCGTGTACAAAAGAACATCGTCAATATGACTGTACGCCCTATTAATTTCAAAAGTTAGTCTTTCCACGATTTCAGAAAAAAACACTATGCTCATATGATAATGGTGGATGATGTTCTGGCCGAAGCTAAAGCGAGAATGATTTTAGTATTGGGAAACTCTCCGTATATATAGTATGGAGGGGGACCGTTGAAACCCAGACGCTCTTTACCCCCCCCCCTTATAATATACAAAAACGGTTTCTTACCTTTGGGGGCTAGGGGCGGGAAATTGAATAGCCCCCCCGAGACGCGGATATTTATGTTAGCGAAAAAGCCCTAGATCTACCATCTGTTGGGCGAGCACCCCGTAGGCGACTTAGTCGAGGAACAGTTTCGCCCGACGTATGTCGTGCTCGGTTGCCGTCCGAACGGACGCGGCGTCAATCACGCCGTCAACATCAACCTCCCCTTCAGATTCCCTGTATATTCGGGCTCTCCTTTTAAAAAACTTTAAGATGGCCGTATTGAGACTGTAAAGAAAAAAGAAATTAGAAATGGTCTTAAAAAAGAAAAAAAACTATATAACTTACAAGCCGCAATAACAGTTAGCTATGTTTAAGGGCTGTTCCTCGACTAGGGGTGCCTCTTCTAGGGGTTCTACAGGGAATACCATGAAACCCAACAGGGTTTGACCCAGGGCTTCGATAACATAATTTGTCTCGACCGCGTACACTTGTTCGACGGCCGTGCGTACTGCGTTGTTGGCAAGCCGTTCTTCTTCCTCGGCCGCCTGATAGATCTGGGCTAAGATCCTGCTCAAATTTTACGGAGGAAATATAGCTACTAAAAAATAGGAGAAAACATGGAATGTTTACCGTTGGATGTTACAATCCAATGGCGTAGGATCTTCATCATCCTCATCCAATTCCTCATCAGAATTGGATTCATTCTCCCATTCCTCCTCCCCTCCCCCCACCACCACTTCCTCTAGTTCCGCTACAGGAAAAGGTTCTTCTTCTAAAGGTTCATCTGGGACAGGTGGGTTTAGAAATTCAAAGACCCTATCCCCAAACGGTAAAGGATTGGGTGCCCTAAATAACAAAAAAACTTATTCTATGATTTCAGGAGAAAAAACATTATACTCACATGTTGAAAGTTTGTTGCTGGATTTAGTCTTAGTAGTAGTGGTTCGTCAGTGTTTAGGCTGAGAGTGATTTTTGTACATTAATAAATACAAGTCTAGACGCTGTCACATTCCTAAAAAACAGAATTTGACCCCGAGTTCAAATGATTTCTAACGATAATAACACAATCCTAGCCGATTTCTTTGTAGACTAGTTATTGTTGTCCACAATGCTTTAGAAGCGTCTTGTTATGGTCCTATAAATATATATGCCTATCTAGATCAAATGACAAAAATTACGTTTTAAAAAATTTATTTCAATACAAATTTACACCAGGCCAATAAGATTGACAACGCTTATACGTTTCTTTAAATAAGAAGTTTGAGACATTAATATATTAAATATATTATACGATTGAAAATCAAAACTTATTCCGCGTTCCTTTAATCTACTTTCAAAAGCCATTAATATTTTATACGGTGAAACGTACGAGCCAAAATATGATAGTACACGGTCAAAATTAATATGATCTTCAATTTCTTCGAAAGAAAAGAATTCACCGTAATCTATGTGTAATATTTTATATATGGTAATAAGTTCAGCGCAAATCAAATCACCAAGTAATAAATAGACTTGTTCGTTCGATACAAGCTTTTTCACATGTTCATTGATATATGGCATTAATCGATTTAACTCGCTTGCTTCTGAAGCGTTCAATGTGAAGTCGATACTGTCTCCACCCCTGATATTCGTTTCCAGCTTTAGATTGTTAAAGGTTGCGTGTGCTGATGTCGAAGATAATGGAGTATCGGCTAAAATAGCGTCGTATGATGTGGGTTCTTGGCAACTTGTCCATCCGCTAAGCGGACCAATTTTGGATGCAAAAGCTTGCCAGGTGTCAACATCAAAGCGAAACGTAGACAAATCTGGTTCTTTCTGGCATACTCTAATCTCTATATTGAGATCAGACGTGAATCCGAAAGATAGAAATACTTCTCCCAAATGAAATCTCGAATTGATTTTACGAGGTTTGGACGGGAGTTTTCGTTTACGAAAATTATCAACTTCCATTCTTATCTTAAAAAAAGCAACCGTTGCTATTATACCAAGCGAGCGCCCAAAACTGTTACGCAAAAATTCTACTTACAATTCAAGCGACCTTCTTATTCGACTGTCAAAATCAAAGTGAGCCCTAACATGGCTTATGTCTTCATTCTTTAGAGGGGGAGAAAGGGGGTTAGTTCTAGTTAAAGGTTGGCTTCTTTCATATAGGGTAAACATGTCTGGGCAAAGATTTGTTCTTGTTAGAGTTTAGCTTGGGGGTAGAGAGAGGGGGGAGTTCTAGTTAGAGTTTAGTTTTGGGGAGAGAGGGGGGGGTGGGGGTGGCAGTTCTAGTTTAAGGTTGGCTTCTTTCATATAGGGTAAACAGGTCTGGGCAAAGATTTGTTCTTGTTAGAGTTTAGCTTGGGGGTAGAGAGAGAGGGGGGAGTTCTAGTTAGAGTTTAGTTTTGGGGAGAGAGGGGGTGGCAGTTCTAGTTTAAGGTTGGCTTCTTTCATATAGGGTAAACAGGTCTGGGCAAAGATTTGTTCTTGTTAGAGTTTAGCTTGGGGGTAGAGAGAGGGGGGGAGTTCTAGTTAGAGTTTAGTTTTGGGGAGAGAGGGTGGGTGGCAGTTCTAGTTATGGGTTGGCCTCTTTCATATAGGGTAAACAGGCCTGGACGAAACTGTGTTGGTCGGTTCATGTTATAGTACGGGCTCTTTAGAGGGAGAGAGGGGGGATGTATCTAAAAAAGATTACATTTTTGCTTCGTAAAAAGCCGTTACGTACAACATGTGGGGGGAGGAGGGGGGTAAGGTGAGTGTTATGACTTATATAAGGCGATATGTTGAGTATGCAAAACTCATTCTCTACTTCAGAGTTATAAAGTAAAGACGAATAGCATAGTCTCGCTTTTAGAAAAGTTTTACAAAACCTGCCCGGACACGTCTTGATTTGAAAGGTAACGTATTTTTATATTCTTTTTTGTTTTTCATGGGGATAGCATTTAACGTAAGTTTTTTTTTACTATAAAAACGCGTAAAGATGGATCAAGAATCTATTTAATTCGAGATCGAGGAATTGGCCGCGTTACGACCATGGCCAATTAAGAAAATTTACGCTTTTTTCTTTAATTTATGTACATTACTCAAACTTAACCCAGCTACAGTCGGGGAAATTTTACCGCCTTGTTTGTCTAATAGAGGATACGCTATTCTTGAAACATTTACCGACATATTTAAATATATGTTAAGCGTACCGCGTGAACCCGAACAATGCCGCAACGCGGAAGAGTTGGACACACTCTATAATAATGTGCCTTTAGCGTATCGTGATCTATATAGGGCCCGTTTCGAACAAAGAGCGTTAGAAATAAATCAACGCTATATAGACGCTCAAGAATCTATTTTATTAGAGATCGAGTCGTTGGTTGTTTCACGACCTTGGCCCATTGAGAAAATCTACGCTTTTTTCTTTAATTTATGTACAGTACTCAAACTTAACCCAGCTACAGTCGGGGAAATATTACCGACATTTTTATCTAATAGAGGATACGCTATTCTTGAAACATTTACAGACATATTTAAATATATGTTAAGCGTACCGCGTGAGCCTGAACAATGCCGCGACATTAAAGAGTTGGAAACATTCTTTAATAATCTGCCTTTAACGTGTAGTGAGCAATATATGGCTCGTTTCGAAAAAAGGGCGTTTGACATAGGTCAACGCGATATAGACGAAATGCAAGCTGAAAATCTACTCGTTGATGAGCAAGATGAAAACATGATTAAAGCTTTAAACATTTTCGAAAAGGAAGAATCAATTGTGCGGGAATTTGAATCTTCCCAGAATGATCGTATAGCTCGCGACTTTTTAAACAATAATCCAGAGCTGGGTTTCGCCTCTCAAAACGATTTCGCCTCTATAGATTTTTCGGGTCTTAGTAATTTCCCTGACCAATCTGGAGGCGGAGCGAGGGGGGCAGTTATGACGCCAATAGATTCTCTACCTCACTGTGAAATTACGGATCAAAGAGTGCAAATGTACCCTAGATTTAACCTAACGGGTCTCGAAATTTCCGTAAGAATAACTAATAATTTGGTTGAAGGCTTAGCCAATATTGTCCAGGCCGTTCTTAATAGGTTAGCTCCATCTGATATGATTCAGATAACGGCCGAAAGTTTAAGCTTGCCAAACAGGGGGGAGATATCACTCTCATTTCGTAGAGCTGACCAATTGGACTCTAAATTCTAGAGGGCCAGTAGGCCCTTCTAGATAAGATCCCACACCCTCCCGTAGTGTTAAATGAAAATTCACAGATTTTCGCCGATTTTCCCATAGGAATAACATGGGGTTTTTGGTGCTCCTGTACATCGAATCATTTAAAAACTACATGGAAGTTAGCTTTCGGAATACTTTTAAATTAACAAGTAACTATTCAAGGTGTGCCTTTTTCAAGTTTCATCAAATTTAATTAAGTCTAAGTATGTTAATTTAATTAAAAATGTAAGTACCTCAAAAGATTATTCTACAGCAGACGACGCTAATTGTTCGTTACTCTACAGTAGACGACGCTAATTTGCCATTTCACCGCCTTGAAACTTTAACTTGATATTTTTCAATAAATATAACACTATATTTATTAAACACTTCTCTGGCGGGTCTAATTTTCGTTTAATTATGTGTCTCGGTTGAAATTCTATACTTAAGGTACCTTTTTAATTTATATTTTAGATGTTAGTTTCGACTAAGGCTTAAGTTGCCTTACTTATGCCATGGATTTATAATAGAAGCTTACGCTTCATGGATATTTCCCTGTAGCCTTCAGTAAGGCATTTTGATTTTAAACACATTTATGTCACAAAAATTCGCGCGGGTGGGGACTGATGACGTAGAAATTGAGGCAAACTTTTTTCTTTCGGCGCGCGCGCGCCCTTTTCTAAAAATAATTTCGCACGCGCTATTCAAAATTAGAACTCGATCACGTGAAACACTTCTACCCCCCTCTCAATTTGCCTCAAATTCTACGTCACAAACGCGCGTGCCAGGCTGGTACTATTTCAGACGAGGAATAAATGTTGTGCGCGTTTTAAGGTGAGTGAAATATCCAGGAAGCGTAAGCTTCTATTATAAATCCATGCTTAGGCAGACTATTGAGTGAGTCTACTCTTTAATTCAATCTCCTGATTTTACTGGTAATGGATTTAATTCCTATAAATTAATTGAAATAAAATATTACTTATCTCAGATTTTTCATGATAAAATTTTTACGAAAATGGAATTGTTGTTGAAAAATCTGAGATAAGTAATATTTTATTTCAATTAATTTATAGGAAATAAATCCATTACCAGTAAATCAGGAGATTGAATTAAAGAGTAGTAAAATACAGATTGTCTTTAAAATTATATAGAAAAATAAAATATCCGCGCTTCAGTCAACTGGAAAAAACTCTTATCGTTTTGTTTTTTAGGCTTGGGCAAACCAAGTCCTTTTTTATATAATCTGTTTTAGATGAGATAGAGTCAGTTTTATACGATGATGAGTTTGAAAGATTCTTTTTGGGACCCATCGTCTTAAAATTTCACGTGGTGAGAATCCCGGTGGAAGGGTTTGGCCGTGCCGCTCCCAAAGGAGTGCGGTCCTTTGATATCTTTTCTCGTGACTCTCGAGGAATTATCAGGATCGTGAACAATGATAATCTGTGTCTAGCGAGAGCGATTTCCGTGGCAATTGCGCATTCGGAACTTAAGAAAAACCGACTAATATCGCGCTTAAAAACAAATTTAAGTCGATTTCGTACACACGAGCGGATAGAGGCGATACGGCCTCTCAACGAGATGCCGCTATAGAGCTTTGCCGCAAAGCTAAAGTTAACCCGAAAGACTGCGGTAAAGTAGAATCTATACAAAAATTTAAAGCCGAATTAGCGCAATATAATATATTAATATATATTTTTAAAAATAATTTGCCCGAGTTGATTTTGGGGGAAATCGACAATGACGACAATAGACCTCGTTTGATATTAATTAATCAAAATAGACATTACAACGTCGTCACGTCTTTAAGACCTTTGTTCGGGATGGACCATTACTGTGAAAATTGTCTGGTAGGATTTAGAAACAAGAGAGATCATAGTTGCAATCTTTATTGTTACAATTGTTTAAGAGATCAAACTTGTACGGGTGCTGACCGAGCGTGTGACAAATGTCTCAAGGTTTTCAAAGGAGATGAATGTTTTAATTATCATAAACAAGATGGTGTAGACGGGAAGAGTATTTGCGCGCAACTATTTCATTGCAAACAATGTTTCACGCAAATAAATTTATTTAAGCGTAAAAATCAGCCCCATACGTGCGGTGAGACCTATTGTTCTGTGTGCAGTAGATACACTCCCAGTCCACACTATTGTTACGTTCAGGTAATTAAAGAAGAACCTCCTAAAGTTCGCCAAGCTAAGAAACAGAAAGTTGTCCCTGATTTGCTTTATATTTTTTATGATTTTGAAGCGATTCAGGTATTAGAATCTGAGGAAAAAAAAGGGGGGTTAGTCCACCAGCCTCTCCTTTGCTGTCTCCTCCGAGACAGAGAGTTTTTGAAGGAGCAAACCCTGTTTCAAATTTTTTAGCTTTTCTAAGAACATTAGCCTCTGTCAAGAAGGTAACTTTATTGGCCCATAATGCTAGCGGATACGATAATCAGTTTCTATTGCGAGAGATTATGGCTCTAGGCGAAGAATTTAAACCTAACTGCAGAAGAAGAAAGAAGAAGAAAGAAAGAAGAAGAAAGAAAGAAGAAGAAAGAAAGAAGAAGAAAGAAAGAAGAAGAAAGAAAGAAGAAGAAAGAAAGAAGAAAGAAAGAAGAAGAAAGAAAGAAGAAGAAAGAAAGAAAGAAGAAGAAAGAAAGAAGAAGAAAGAAAGAAGAAGAAAGAAAGAAGAAGAAAGAAAGAAGAAGAAAGAAAGAAGAAAGAAAGAAGAAGAAAGAAAGAAGAAGAAAGAAAGAAGAAGAAAGAAAGAAGAAGAAAGAAAGAAGAAGAAAGAAAGAAAGAAGAAAGAAAGAAGAAGAAAGAAAGAAGAAGAAAGAAAGAAGAAGAAAGAAAGAAGAAGAAAGAAAGAAGAAGAAAGAAAGAAGAAGAAAGAAAGAAGAAGAAAGAAAGAAGAAGAAAGAAAGAAGAAGAAAGAAAGAAGAAGAAAGAAAGAAGAAGAAAGAAAGAAGAAGAAAGAAAGAAGAAGAAAGAAAGAAGAAGAAAGAAAGAAGAAGAAAGAAAGAAGAAGAAAGAAAGAAGAAGAAAGAAAGAAGAAGAAAGAAAGAAGAAGAAAGAAAGAAGAAGAAAGAAAGAAGAAGAAAGAAAGAAGAAGAAAGAAAGAAGAAGAAAGAAAGAAGAAGAAAGAAAGAAGAAGAAAGAAAGAAGAAGAAAGAAAGAAGAAGAAAGAAAGAAGAAGAAAGAAAGAAGAAGAAAGAAAGAAGAAGAAAGAAAGAAGAAGAAAGAAAGAAGAAAGAAGAAGAAAGAAAGAAGAAGAAAGAAAGAAGAAGAAAGAAAGAAGAAGAAAGAAAGAAGAAGAAAGAAAGAAGAAGAAAGAAAGAAGAAGAAAGAAAGAAGAAGAAAGAAAGAAGAAGAAAAGAAAGAAGAAGAAAGAAAGAAGAAGAAAGAAAGAAGAAGAAAGAAAGAAGAAGAAAGAAAGAAGAAGAAAGAAAGAAGAAGAAAGAAAGAAGAAGAAAGAAAGAAGAAGAAAGAAAGAAGAAGAAAGAAAGAAGAAGAAAGAAAGAAGAAGAAAGAAAGAAGAAGAAAGAAAGAAGAAGAAAGAAAGAAGAAGAAAGAAAGAAGAAGAAAGAAAGAAGAAGAAAGAAAGAAGAAGAAAGAAAGAAGAAGAAAGAAAGAAGAAGAAAGAAAGAAGAAGAAAGAAAGAAGAAGAAAGAAAGAAGAAGAAAGAAAGAAGAAGAAAGAAAGAAGAAGAAAGAAAGAAGAAGAAAGAAAGAAAGAAGAAGAAAGAAAGAAAGAAGAAAGAAAGAAAGAAGAAAGAAAGAAGAAGAAAGAGAAAGAAGAAGAAAGAAAGAAAGAAAGAAGAAAGAAAGAAGAAGAAAGAAAGAAGAAGAAAGAAAGAAGAAGAAAGAAAGAAGAAGAAAGAAAGAAGAAGAAAGAAAGAAGAAGAAAGAAAGAAGAAGAAAGAAAGAAGAAGAAAGAAAGAAGAAGAAAGAAAGAAGAAGAAAGAAAGAAGAAGAAAGAAAGAAGAAGAAAGAAAGAAGAAGAAAGAAAGAAGAAGAAAGAAAGAAGAAGAAAGAAAGAAGAAGAAGAAAGAAAGAAGAAGAAGAAAGAAAGAAGAAGAAGAAAGAAAGAAGAAGAAGAAAGAAAGAAGAAGAAGAAAGAAAGAAGAAGAAGAAAGAAAGAAGAAGAAGAAAGAAAGAAGAAGAAAGAAAGAAGAAGAAAGAAAGAAGAAGAAAGAAAGAAGAAGAAAGAAAGAAGAAGAAAGAAAGAAGAAGAAAGAAAGAAGAAGAAAGAAAGAAGAAGAAAGAAAGAAGAAGAAAGAAAGAAGAAGAAAGAAAGAAGAAGAAAGAAAGAAGAAGAAAGAAAGAAGAAGAAAGAAAGAAGAAGAAAGAAAGAAGAAGAAAGAAAGAAGAAGAAAGAAAGAAGAAGAAAGAAAGAAGAAGAAAGAAAGAAGAAGAAAGAAAGAAGAAGAAAGAAAGAAGAAGAAAGAAAGAAGAAGAAAGAAAGAAGAAGAAAGAAAGAAGAAGAAAGAAAGAAGAAGAAAGAAAGAAGAAGAAAGAAGAAGAAAGAAAGAAGAAGAAAGAAAGAAGAAGAAAGAAAGAAGAAGAAAGAAAGAAGAAGAAAGAAAGAAGAAGAAAGAAAGAAGAAGAAGAATATTAGGATATATTAATATTAATATTCATTTTAAATTTATATGATTTTAACTTTAACAATTATTAGTTTACTCAGTAGTACACTCCGCCTGAACTTCAAACCAACTTTTATACTGGAAATTCAAAGTTTGCGTTCTCTCATTAGTCAATGCTTGACACGTGAGCGTGTCGTCGTTTCTGTAACGAACGCCATCTAACGGCGGATGAATATCGTTTACATTGTTTAGTATTTTGGCGGTAAATTTGTTTCTGATAAACATCGTGGTTTTTCAAAGTAAATAATTCTAATGAAATTGATACAAAAAAAAGGTATACTTTTATACATTATACTTTCAAAAATACAAAAATTACGGTTGCAATCAATAAAAAACTGCGCTATTAAGAATGGTTATAAGATAAGCGAAACTTTATCTGAAAATGTTACCCATGTACTGACTGAAGTAGACTCTGAGGAATTGGCTTTGAAACAAATTATTGATTTAAAACACGATAGTAATATTGAAATACTCTCTCTAAAATGGTTTTTTGACAGCGTTAAATCACATACACCCCAAATAACTGAAAGTTACAAATTGAAACGTAAATTGTCAGATAGTGAAGTCATACCTTCAAAAATTATGAAGAGAAACCAGTATTTGTGTTAAAGGCCTACACTATTAAGCCACGAAAACGTAGATTTGGTTAAAGCTTTAGAAATTTTGGCTAAAGAAGCTGAATTACGTGATGACCCTGGAGATTACCCCAGAGCTTTAGCTTTTAGAAAAGCCTGTACAGCACTGAAACAATCTAAAAGAATAAACCATTCGGGAGATATTACCAAAATCCATGATATTGGCCAACATTCCGCGCGAATCATAACAGATATAATAGAAAACGGACATTGTGAAGAAGATGAAAAAACTGCAAACTCTAATTGGTTCAAAAGTGTGACTGATTTAACATCAGTTTTTGGTGTGGGACCAAGCACCGCTAAAAAATGGTTCAGCCAAGGTTATGATACCTTGGAAAAAGTTAAAAATACGCCTAAATTATGGAGATCAAACTTAAGAATAGTATATGGCCTGGCTTTTCATTCAGACCTAAATTCTCCGGTGACCTAGAAAGAAGGTCAAAATATGAAAACTTTGGTGCAAAATCTTTTGCTAAACAATTGCTTAGTTGAAATAACTGGAGGTTTCCGTAGATAAAAACCAGAAGGGCACGATCTTGATCTACTTATAACATCACCAAATGAGGGAAAAGAAACTGGCATCTTAGAAGATCTCTTTTCAAAACTTAAAACAAAGGGAATAATCTTATATGGAGGGATTGAAAAACAAACCAACGCAAGTTCATCAAAATTAGGCCTAGGTTCTCGTAGTCGTAATATAATTGACAATTTTGACAAGTGTTTTACCATCATGAAGTACCGAGAAGAATATCCAGAAAACGATAACACTAGTCAAATTGTGGATTACGTTTCTTATAAGGATATTGAAAATCTAGCTCAAAGTAAACGTTTGTGGACAGCAAAAAGAGTGGATTTAGTCATTTGCCCTTATTCTCAATGGGCCTTTGCTTTATTAGGATGGACCGGCAACAAAATGTTCAACAGAAGTCTCAGAGATTATAGGCTGATAATGTAGCAGATGCTAGCTTTAGTACCAAAAATGAACGTTTGGATCGCCAGCATCATGTACTACTTTCTAAAGACCTATGACGTCAAGAAGCTTTTCTCTGATTGGTTAGTTCCTGTAGAAGGTTGAGCAGAGAGTAGTTTTCTTCTCAGTTTACATGTCGTCGACAGTGAACCAAAAGCAGGGAATTATTAATGAAGTATACTTTTTGTTTTTATATCTATAGGCTTTTGGTAATATTAAAGTATTGCTGATTGTTTGTTATAAATATCACCACTATCATTATATCCTAATACCTCACATTCTGTTAAATTCTATTCGCCTTTGGTATAACAGACAACGGCATACAAATAACTCTAAATCGTCAATACTCTGGGTTAAATTGTTTTAGCTTCATGAAGGTATTAGAGTACACGCTGGGGTGTAAAATGGATGCTAGAGAATACAGACTGTTGCGCTCCGGGCCATTCGGCATGCGATAAATGAAATTGGGGTTTGTCTTTCGTTTCAACTTGGCCGCTCTCCTTGGCGTAAGCGTTAATTAAAACCGCCAAAAGACCCTGTAATTAGAAGACTGTTTTCCGCATGCTGTATTATAAACCATACCCCCTTTTCCCTACAACTTGCTTCTTTCAGTCAGGGTGGGTTAGTTATTCGAGAACAGTCACTGTGTGGTTTTCTCCATTCTTTAGCTGAACCAAGAAGTGATATCTATGGTTTATTAGGGAGAAGGTGTAAGATGCCTAAGTATTCGCCGGGGCCTTAGTCCCAGTCCCCATTTTTAAAATACAAAAAAGGAGGCCGGGCCATTTCGCCTCTTCTCAGTCGACAGTAATTTTCGAACTCATTAGCGTCGCGCTGACGTGAGGTTTCAAGGACCAATGATATTCTGGTTGGAAATTAGAGGCGTTCTCCCTAGTAAACTAGACATCACTTCTTGGCTGAACCAAAAGGTAAAAATAATACGCCTCCAAGGGACCGACTTTTGTTAGCAACAATAGTTCAAGATGAAACGTTTCACTGAAAGAATTAAAACTACAGAAGGTAATTATAAGAGAATCATGACAGTTGATATATCCGTGCAATCATGAAGGAAAAAGGGATGGAGTGGCACCCCTATTCCTATAACGTTGCCTCTGTACCCCCACCTATGGAACGGCCCCGTAGTTCTCCCAGCATCCTCAGCGTTTAGGTAGGGTTGCACAGTACCGAATCGTAAAAATAGGGTCTGGCAGGGTGGGAAATAAGAATTATTTTTAAACTGGACATTTGACCAGCGACACCCCCCCCCCTGGCCTGGAATAAATAAACTGGTCCATGAGCAATGACCAGGGCACGTCGTCTGCTAAACTAAATAAATGGATAAATACTATATTTGAATTAATGTCTGGACTTTGGTTACCCTTGAATTTTCTTAGTGGTCACGTGGCCCACTGAACCACCTCCACCAATTTAATTTTTAAACTGGTCATTTGCCCTGTGCCACCGCCTTATTTCCCACGCTCGAGTCTAGTTCTCTTACAAATACAATGGAGCTACGCGGCAGTACTTCACAATCGCCTACCAAAGGGTAGGGGCGTGCGCGAGGCATGCTGGGAGAGTTACGGTGCCGCAGGTTGACCGTCATCATTTCCAATCAATCTCACCTCATTTATCCCTCACCTCAAATTGTCTCCTCTTCTCTGATTGGCTGAAGAGCTTCTGTCGTCATTGTGGGGTTTAAAGTCGCAAGGGAGCGCGTGTAGAAAAAATTTAAAGTTCATAATTTAATTTTCATTCTTTTAATAAAATTTCATGAAGTGGTGACACGAAATCAAGCTATTCACAGTGTAGTACTAACGTAAGGGAATAGTTAGTAGCGTCATCTAGGGACCTTTTTTTTCGTGTAAGTAGATTTTTCGCTGTGTTATGGCGCAAAGTTTCAGTGTATTTTTGAGGTTGTTGACTTTTTCGAACTCTGGTTAACGTCCTGGACCAATATGGCTCCATTCTTTAATTATTATTTTCCGTAAACACATAATATCCTCCATTGTATCTTCTACCTTGAAGTTGTATTATTAACTTGTGATTGCAGACTTCATAAGTTCACATTTGAAGCAAAGACCTGATCTCGGAACGTTCAACATTGTCCTCATCTAATAGCTAACCCACCTGTTAAATTTTTGGTACTTAATTTTATCCTTCAGAAATATGAACTAGGCCTACTCATTTTTGGTTCAAAATGTTAATTAGGAAAAACACCTAGGATCAATGTAACTAATTACAATCGTCGCATGCCCAAATGAAAGACACATCTGAAAACGACGATCTATATCATATTAAAAGCATTTAACCGTAAGCGACTAAAACGTTATGTAAAACTGAAAAACATAGAGACCAGCGTCTTTCGCAAACTGAAAACGTTAATGCATTGAAAAAATTTATCAGACTTAAAAAAGTAAAACAAATTTCTATGTAGACGCACATAACCCATATTTAGTAATAAATCGGTCCAACTATCCCTGCTAAAAACCTTTAAATCGGTGGAAACTCAGTGCTGTATTAGGGATGCATTAAAATGTTCTAGCATGATGAAGGCTACTTTCAACATTTGAATTCATATTAATTTCCTTTTCAAAAGAAGAGTTTAACTAGTTGGAAAAACCAAAATTACCTCTTCGAGTCAAGAGAAGGGCTACTACTACAAACTTTTTAACCTAGATATATAATTATTTCTCGTTTTTTTTTTTGGAAGTAAAAATTTACGAATTATTAAAGTAGTATTCTAAGCATAGCGACTATCCAATAAAGCAGAACACATTTTACACCCAATAAAGATGTGTCATGGACACATGGAAAATAGTCAATGAAAAAAAAACAGGAAATGAAGTGTATAACTTTAGGAGAGATATAACCTTTGTGTTTGAAAAGGCCCAATTGTCTAGGCCTCAACTGTAACCCTATATTCTCATTAATAACTGGTTTGAAGTATGAACACTCTTGTCTTGTTTCACATCAACGATATTCTTAGTTTGCCAACACGAGTGTTAACGTTAAATATCACCAAAACTGATTTGCGGTTAGACGCAATGAAAGCCAATGAGCTCCGTAACAAGAATGAAAACTCCGAAGCTACAACCCGATTACGATTAGCCCTTTCACTGATCTAATTGCCACCATTATCATTGTGCTTACTTCTATTACAACACCTAGACCTTATTATTAACGTGTACTTAACTTTCGGTTCACTCTGAACTGTTAATGTCTCTTCATTACAGACAGGAAAATCAAAACCCATAGATTACTTCATCACGGGTCTCAATTATTTCCTCTGTGGTTCACTAAGCCTATTACGGATCTTACTTGATTTACACGACGTAACCTTAGCTTTCTTCTTCTTATCACTATAGCAAGGAATATTCTATATACAGATGTGGTATAGTTTAAGTAATATATAAACAGCCATTTCAAATGTTAATATTAAAAACTATCTATGGAATATCAAAATGAAACAGCTTTGAAGCTACAAAACTACTAAAAAAATCGTAATTACGAAAAATATTTCCACGTATTCACTTTATATTATGGATAAAGGGAATACTAAAGTTCTGTAGGATTTCTTAACACATCAACGCAAGGCGAAGTGCTAACGCGAGGCACTAGTGTAACAACGGACGGACACACACAGACAATCACATAGACCGATTTTTATCCATTTTCCTATTAATTTTGATTTGAGAAACAAGATTATCTTACATACTAAAATAAATATAATTAATATTTAACATTTTCTTCGTTAGTTATTCGCCTTATTGAGCGTTACATCGTTTTAAAAAGGAACAATTAATCATTCTAGAGAGACTTGGCTAATATTGACGTTTGAAATGAAGGATACGCCTGTTGATACACCTTACTCAAATAGGTAGTATACAAATGTTTCGAATCGCAGCTATGGATAAGTACAGCGCAATTGCGTGATCCTTAAGTGGAAGCCCCGCTATTGGGAGGTTAGACGTTTCTCGTAAACCTAGCCGATCGCCGCGTATGTCTTAACCTTAACGATGGTGATGGAGATTGACGCCAGAAAGTACAGACTGGTGTCCATGTGGGATGGACAGAAAGCCTGATGATGATGGTGTTTAGAAGGCCAGTAAGTACAGACTGGTGTCCATATGAGATAGACAAATGACCAGAGGTAGGTGGTGATAGACAGACATTGGAGTAATAGTCATTGTAAGTGGAATACAATTTTCCAAATTTCCGGGAACTGTAAATGCGGCACGGAAATTGAGAACACATTTGCTCCGATTTTGCCAACTGCGAACGCGGTCCCCTGGGGTTTAACAACAGACAGACACGTCGAATTTAGAACCTCTCCGTGACATACGTCACTCGGAGAGGTAAAATTACGCGAAATACCTATAGACCGCCAATTCCTTTTTCAAAATCGGAAAAATAAAGTGGACTTGTGCTATTATATTTACAACCCAACACTGTGTATGGAACAACTTGTTTCATTCCGCGCTCTTCTCTCTCAAACTTTTCCTCATTGGCTACCTCTTACTTCCGTTTGGTTTGCCCTGCTTTTTAAAAATTTCTTTGGCGCCAAAATCATTTCTCTGGTTTAGTTCCGAAATTCGCCGCAGCGTTTCGCATATAATATAAACATAATCACTAACGTTTATACTAAATGAAAGTTAAAAGAAAAAAAACCATATTTCATAACTCAATAGAATCATATTTTTTGTGTATTTTGTCTTATTAAATATTATAAATAGACTTTCATTTATTGACATTGACGATATAAGGTTAATAGTTATAATCTTATACACGCTTTAAGAGAACTTGTTTCTGGTATTTACTTTGAATATCGCCTGAAAGGAAATATTTTCTTACCATATCAAATAGAACGCCAAGTTTAATTGATCCGGATATGATTGATACTTAAGTATATGTCTTTCAAAAAGACTTCGGCTTTAAAGATTTCACTAGATACTTTATTCACACAGTATTAAGGTATGTAGTACAATCGCTACTGCCGACTTTGAAGCGCACCAAAAGTAGGGTGGAAACCTTCGCCTCCAACCACTTTCATGCTTCTCTGGGATAAAGTTTTCACAATTTATGGGCTTTAAAAACAAAATATTTAGTAATCGCGAATAGCTTTATTTAGAGTAACGTGGATGTTTTAGTAACAAACGAACAGAACTAAAGTGACCCAACATTATTAGAGGCTTTACTTCTATTTTTTATGGCATCCCGTCTGGACACTTACACGTTAGAGGATCTAAAATGGTCGTCGCCGAAGGTTTCCACCCTTCATTATTTAATATGTTTCAGGTTACTGGTTTGAATTACGCTCGAAGTTCCAGAGCTATATTTTCAATTACTATTTTAAATATAGCCTTCTATGTTTGTGCAAGGTCTAAGCTAACAAAATACTTCTTTGCACTTCATAATAAACCATGTTTAAATATAACTTTATGCCAAAACGACAACTTCGATATGTTTATGTATATATTGTACAGTTTTCGATCGAATTATAAGTAACGAGATTAAATATAAGTTTTTCATTTCGAGCATTTTAATTATATTTGATTTTGAAATCTTTGTAATTTGCTAAAAAATGATCTTTTTAAATTTGTTAATTTGCAAAGGAATGGATATTTACTTCTAAGCATTGCATCAATATTTCACATTTGATTTCTTTTACATTTTTTTTATAATTACACGAAAAATTATATCACATAAAATATATAGTGTCACAATTTGGTTCACCAGGTGCTACATCTATTAAAGTTTCAAAAATATGAAGTAGGTTGGCGAGAATCATATTTTACATGGAAACACCTAGAAATACCATTGAAAAGACATACTTTTGTTGTGTTACAGTAGAGAAAACAGGCAACCGGGAAAACATCAATTTTAACTTTATCCATTAATATTGCTTATCATCAAAAACAAAACCTTGATGTTTGAGTTGAATTTAACCTTTTTATCGATTGAACAAGTGCAGAAAAGTTGGTGTAACAGGAACGTTACTTGGGTGTCAACATGGAATTTTTTCTTCTCTTCATATTTCAAAATATAATGTTTAGAAAATTTTCAACAATATTATCCTATTTTGCTTATCAAATCTTCGTGAACTTTCATCTGGGAGCATGAATTTACGCCCAACGTATTGGTACCTAGGGCCTTTTTTATTCCTCCACTTTGATTATCATTGTTGTTCACATTTGGGTCCCTTGTTCAATACTTAGGGTCAGGATGTATATATTTAGCAGTAACTGTTCAGATTTGGGGTTTTCTAAGGGTTTTGGAAATATGATATTGTGGAAAATTTAAAGTGTTAAAAAGCTGAAAACACACTGAATTGTGTCCAAAGGGTTTGAAGGGGAGGTAAACTTCATCTTTTCTCGAGATTATTAAAGCATTCGTTTTCAATACTGAATTTCGAGCTACACTAACTTCTAAATCGTCGAATTTAGTTACAGTTTGAGAATTTTCCGCTTCAAAAACGTCGTTACCGTCAAACTGTTCCAATTTCTTTCACTTCCCGATCATTTCCGATGCGAAAGTGATGCAGACGACAGCTTAAAGGGTCATGATCTCGATTTGTCCCACACATTCGCATAACCAATGAGACGCGAGGAAGGAGGAGCAGGCGGTTTAAAAGTTTTTGGCGCTTCCCCTCACAGTCAATGAGATATTTGTGTGGGGTCTATGTCCTCTTAAAGATCCCAAGTAGTAAATCTAAGTATTCCTGGACAAATATATAAGGTGAAAATTCGAAAAGCAAGCACTGTCTTGCCACTCTACTATTATAAATATTTAGAGGTTAGGATGATTTTTATCACAAGTAAAATCACTATTTTCATTTTCAAGTGTAGGTATGTACACACGCTTACAAAATACAAAGTTTCACAAAGATAATTGTTACTGTCGTTAGCTGATCTAATCGATAGACAACTATAATCATGATTGGGATCATTATCTTTCCCTAACACAAACTTTATTAAGTAGGCTTTTAGGCCATTGATTGCCAACTACGCACATGATGTTACTTAAATAGAAGTTGGGAAAACAAAATATTATATCTTGAGGCGAGTGGAGGTCTAACCGCAAACTTCTCTGCCTATACTGGGTTTTTCTGAAAAGTCTATCAAAAATTAGGGGTGAAGTTGTTCTGTGGCATTTTGCCATCCGAGCCACTGTCATCAAGTTATAATTTGAATGCTTTATGGATGACTCCTTAATTAAATTAACATTGTCTTTATATTTCATAAAGAAATTAAAGGGGTCGTCCGTAAATAACTCCAATCTTAACTTTGAAAACCGTGAATAAATGTCATAGAACATTTTCGACTCAAGATGGCCCAATGAACATCACCCTTAATCTCTGATAGACTTTTCAGAAACACACTATATATGTAATTATTTCTCTTTATTGAAAATCAACTGCCGAAGTTTAATTAATTAATTATACAAAGCTCTGTTTACAATTACATTGGTGTTTAAGCACTATCCTCGAATTATACTTTCACGATACCCTGAGCCAGTGTCAATGTTAATGTTTGACCATACTGGAACCGATTTATCTCAAGCCGCACTGAAATAATGGAACCTCTTCCTAAGTTGTAACCCGATTATTGTTGTTTTCATGACAATTGGCTCCATGAAAATACCTAAAACTACTCATTTCAATGTGTGTTTAACCTCAGAATAATATTAATTTGGGGTTAATTTGTCAATTTGAACCGTTGAGTTTCTACAAAGAGGACAGGAAAAAGAAAATGTAATTCAGCTCGTGTCGGAAATTAAGTATTTGGTTTTCAATCAACTAAGAACAGATAAGACATCAATATCATGAAAGACATTAAGCAAAACTTTCCTTCTTTAGCCTGAAATGTCCAAATTAGCGTTTAGGATATATATAAATGTAGTATACTTTAATTAATATGTAAACACCTGTCAATATGAAAAGTCATTCTTAGAATAACCAAATGAAACGAAGCTTTTTAGCTTGAAACCTACTTAACGCATCGAAATTCCAAAAACAATTCCCTTTATTTTCGTTTTATATTGCGAAGAAAAAAGGTTTAGTAGGATTTCTTTTCATAGAGACATAAGGAAAATATTGCATTTCGCGAAAACAATTTCTTTAATTGGCCTATATTAACTTTCGAGTTTCCTTGATATGTAATAAGTAGGATAATTTCTTAATTACTCGCTATATATTAACTATGAATTGCATGTAGTGATCTACTTCTTAAGCAAGCTTCATTACTTGTCTTATATTGATTTTGACAAAAGAAGATTCCCTTAGCGGAGTCAAATTTATTAAATAATTTAAATATAATAATCGATATTAATTATTTTCATCAACTGTTCCTTAACTGAATTCTAGTTAAATAATTTTAAGAAACGTTCGTCTTAATATAATTTGAAACTTAGCTATTTTTAACGATTGACACCTATCCTATGCCTCTCCGCGATATTCTGGAAATAGCAGTATATAAATCAGACGATTCCCAATGAGATGGATAGAGTTACAATTCAAATCGGCTTACCGCGAAACACATTGCTTTTATCAAGCAAGTTTATCAAAACATGACAGCGCCATCTGTGAGCCTCTAGCGGAACTAATTACAACTTTTACTTGTTTATTTGCAATCAGAAACATCGTTATGATTTTTATTTCATCCATTTATTAGATAAAAAGGACTAGAGTTTTTATTATTTAACTCGCGTATTTAATTTAACACGTTTAAAAACTAGCTTGACAGCTTGTTACACAGATTATAGCAGCAGACGGTAATAAAAAGGTTCTTAGGGTGGCGCCACCCGTATTTGATAAAAATTCATGCTCGACAAAAGGTGTATCGCGAAACGTCGATCTCTAGTAGATCTCACGTTGTGACTCTAGGCTTAATATATATATTCTATCTCATTGACTATTCCCATCAAATGAATAGTACAGGATAAATAGGTTTTAACCCGGAACAAATTGAAACAAAGCTGGGTTGAACTAAGACAACCAATGGTTATACTATTGTAAAATTATTTAGCATTAATTGTAACGCACTCTTTTTTAAAGTGATTAAAAATCATGAGAATAACATTTGTGAAAATAATTCGACAATAACGAATGGTAGCCAACACTTTTGTTTGGTGTGCTGCATATTTTTAAGTGCATTATTACGTGTGAAACTTTTAAAAGTATTTCTGAAGTCTGAAAAATTTCAAAGTGATATTTTCACTTAGGTGTAGTATTTATATTAACTATACATACGTACTTTTTTGAAGCTTTGGACTATAGGAATTTGCTTTTAGATACTCCTATCGATAAACTCCGGATTGTTAACGACCGTTCCATTAAAAACTTGCGGAGAAACTAACTTACAGGGGCTGGGCTGCAATCTAGTGTTATTTCAGAAGTAAATATAGGGAAGTAGTTATGCATACCTTTAGCTAGTGCAAGTCTTCTCTCTTTCCTTAAAAACCACTTCGTGCCACAACATATTCAAATGAGCCAATAAGCGAGAGACAGAGAACCTAGAGAAATATTTGACCGTGCGCCACCATACCGTGATATACCGAACTACGAACATAAACAAACAAAAAAATCCTCCTGGCTGCCACCCGCGCTGAATTTGTTTTTTCATGTTATTCTAGATTTATTTAAATTTTAAGATGGATAGCTTTGTTCAGTGCAATTTAATGTATCGTGAAACAAGAGATAAAAAGGTCAAACAAATTTTCGAGCAAAACTAAAGGCATTCAAGTAGATCTTTCGCCAACTAATCCAACTTCAAATGAAAACCTAAGCCTTGGCATTGTTCCTGTTTCTCAAGAAGACCTTAACATTAACAGTGAAAGGGAAAGCGTGGACCTAAAAGGGACTACATCTCAAAATGTATTATAAAAAACGTCTTGGTTTGGACCAAGTCCGAAAAAACAAACAATATGTGTGAGGTTTATCAATTGGCTGAAGTTCAGATATTGCAATTTTTTTTAAAATTATTTTTATTCCTTTAATCCTTAATCATTATTTAATTCAATCAACTGATTTTACTGTTAATCGATCTAGTCCCTCTAAATTAATTTAAAAAATTACATATCTACGCTTTTTCAAGAATAATTCCATTTTCCGAAAACATTTTATCATGAAATTAATTATTTTGAAGAGAGTACGTGTTGGGGGATTAATATTGAATAATCTACAGATTGTTTTAAAAGAGCAAGCGAACTTTGACATAATTCGAAAGGAAAATGTGAATATTTAATAGTGGATGCCATACCAGGTTGTTGCGCGAATTTATACATTTAATTTCGTATATCAAAACGCTACATTTCTTTTGCCACCTCATGAAGGAAAGATTGCACTGCAATTTCACTCTCCGTGCTTCTGAGATTCTTGGTCAATCTACATTTGAAACGTCATCACCCCTTACTACATTGTTGGCGCTACTTGTGCACTGGTTACGTATTACGCGTAATCATTTTATCAGGCGTAGAGACCATTTCGGAAAACACACAGGGGCTTGTCCACCATTATGGTCATCGCCAGACGGTTTCAAAGTTCACTACAGGCGGGCCGCGGGGGGCCAGTCAACTCGCACTGCCTATAGCAGTGCTTCTAGGCGAGAAAGTGAAGACCCCAGTTTAGTTTCCCTGTATGTAATTTCCAAATGGTGTACACACTAACAAATGTACACCGATTACACTAAGTGATCGGTCCTTCGGCGCTAGCGAGTCTCAAGCCATGTACATAAACATTTATGTATGTACATGAATTTTTTATAGTGTTAGGTTATTAAGGTTAGGTCTGGAAAGTCATGTACCGTTTACTAATGTGAAAAGGTTTCGACACTGGAACCTCTGGTGATTGCAAAATTTAATATATATTGGGAAAATTGAGGTAAGGTATAATGTGTTTAACCATATTATTTCCGCAGGAAATGAATATAACAAGTCATTGGTACTGAAAAGTATTTCTTTTTATGTAATCTTTACCCGTACCTTTGGTTATATCAGCCGATATCATAATTTTCCATTACTGCGGAGAGCCACCTATTAAAAGAAACGACACCGGATAAACATGTTGCTTTGTCTTAAGAAGACATCATAAGATTATAAATTAGTTTGAGCAAAAAAGTTATTTATCATATTTTCTTGAGCAGCAGTCTTCTCAGGAACTTATAAATTACAAACCTGAAAGTTTGCCAAGCCAGCAACAATTAAACCTATCTCCGTCAAGGTGCTTACAAGTTAGCGAACATTGACACGAAATCCCTTCAAAATAATTAATTTCATGATAAAATGTTTTGGGAAAATGGAATTATTCTTGAAAAAGCGTAGATATGTAATTTTTTAAATTAATTTAGAGGGAATAGATCGATTAACAGTAAAATCAGGTGATTGAATTAAATAATGATTAAGGATTAAAGGAATAAAAATAATTTTAAAAAAATTGCAATATCTGAAACTTCAGCCAATTGATAAACCTCACACATATCGTTTGTTTTTTCGGACTTGGTCCAAACCAAGACGTTTTTTTATAATATCTGTCCCTTCAGTCTTAATTTAATTAAAATTATAATTGAATATCTGTAATTATATTTAAGTTATATTCAATAAAACAGATTTCGATAAGCATATAATGTTGTACTTTATTTACGTAGTAAGTTTAAAAATGACAGTATTTGAAACGAGGGTCTAGTCATCAGCCAAAAGTTTCACACCTGACTACTGATTTTTAAATTTTTATGTGAATTTTGATGATTACTGATAGAATTCCTTGATTTTTGTGATTACGATTATTGTCGGTGATTTCCATAATCTTTACACTGATTCCCGTAATTGCCGCTGATTACTCGCGATTTTTGTTTGAATTCCAATGAATCCCATTGATTTTTGGGTGAATGTCGTGAATACCGCTGGGTTCTTCGTGAATTTCGATGAATGCAGTGATTATTTCTATTTCAACTGATTATGATTTTTCTTTTGGATTTTCGAATTCCTCGATTGTTTATCTGTGATTATTTCACGAAAGGTGTGATTACCGAGGTGGTTACAAAAGATTACTAGTAAATCATGTGATTGTTTCTGATTTTCTCAAGGTTTCACGAGATTTCCAGTGATTATAGGAGATTTCTCATTACCTTTGATTAACACAAAAATTATTGTGATTACTAATGTTTTTCTAAGAATTCTAGTAATCAAGTAATCGATTTCTTTAGTTCTGTACACCTGATTATTCAAGTGACCCCTCGATTTGAAATGTAGGATAAAAATGTTTATTTCTTTTGAAACTCTATACATATATCAATGAGAATTATTGAGGAAATTCTTCATGAGTAGCAAAGCTTGAAGAAGATGTCTATAAATTTTTTGACCACGTGTTAAATGAGCTTCAAGAGAAAGGAAAAGGAGATAGAAGCGGCCATAAGAGAGTTTTGTATAGGACCCTGCTTCCAAGATTATAGCCATTGTATTTTTTTAACTGATATGAGGAAGTATGGCCTTAAACAACGTGTTATCCACGTTGTCTCAAAGGCAAAGGAAATAACCGCCACCCCTCTCAATCATCGGCCAACTAGAGGATATTTCAGCAGAAGGAAACAGGTTGAATCAGGGATAGCGAGAAATCGCAAGCGATGTTACTTAATTACGGGGTCGATTCTCTTGTTTGGCAGCATTACGATATTGAATGTTGCTAGATTTAATTGGCGCTTGTGATTTTGCGAACTATTTTATTGATATATTGAAATTTAAATGGAAAACTTACATTTTGAAATATTTCTAAACGTTCTTCGTTTGTGAGGAATACTTAGCAATAACAATAGACACCGGGAATTAGTTTCTTGTGGGTTTCTAAATAACTATAGCTATACTTTCTATAGCTTGGAGGAAATTTGAAAATTTTTGGAATTTAACTCGCAATCGTAAAGTAATATAATTAGATTTTGAATAGTTTTGTAAAACTCTCAAACCATGAAATTATAATGAAGTTTCTACTTTTCATTTGAAAGTAGATTTTGATTGATAATTTATTTATGTACTTATAGTTTATTTTGCAACAATTTCTTGCTAGTTTTTTCCCTACAAATTCTTCCTAGTTTTTTCCCCACAATTTCATTATTTTCTCGCTTACATTTTACACCAACATCTCCGTATATTTCAAGGGCAAATTTCCTATGTTTCCTTAATTTACCATTTTTTAGTGATCACCCTTAACAACGCTAGTTAGGCTGGGTTCTCTTTAAAAAGGAGAGACTTTCTCCAGAAGGATAATTGAGACATCAGTCAAGTTACTGACGAATCTATCACGCTTGGTGATTGTTGTATCACTTACCTCGTACCAGCTGTTATCTTTTCGAATAAAATTCAGATAGTGACCTTGGTTTAAAGATGTACCTTTGTGAATGATGACGCCCCTAGTTTTGTAAACGCTTTGGTTTAAAACCACTTTCTGATTTTCGAATCCCGATATTTTGGTTAAAATCATAATAGGGTGACCATTTACTGCAGTATCTTTTGGAAACCACAGAAATACGTACTTATTGGCAGAAATCAATACATCACGTTCATTAATTTCTCTGTGTTTACAAGTTCCGCATGCCATCATTGTTGGTCTCATTCTTTCGATTAATAGTTTCCAATCAATTTTAGCGATGTTTGGCAAAGGAAGAGTGAAAATGCAGCTTTGGATAATGTTTCCAGAACTTTTTTCAAGGCGACAGTTCGGGCATTTGGTAACGTTTTGCGACTTTGACCATAATAGTTCTTGAAGAGCGTTAGAGTCACAAGTTTCGATTTCTTCGCATAGTTTTGGCAAGAGAACCCATAAGAATTCACTAGCATCATGTTGTTGTTTGTGGGTAAAAGGCAGACCAACAGCCGTTCGCAAATTGAAACCATCGTCGCAGGAACTCGAATTTGAATTTTCAACATGCTCAATAGTGTTACGAAGGCAAGTCAAAATAGGCTTATCGCTCAATGATCCTTTATGCCCTTTAACTATGTTTCTTAATTCCGGAATCAGTAAGAGCAATTGCAAAACGCTATTTGCGTAGCACGTTACTCCATCTCTATTTTCAAATCCCTTCAAGGGAAAAATGTCCTTACTTTGAAGACATAGTCTGATCTTTTTATTTGGTCTTTCTTTTGCCGTTTCATCAGGTCGCTCTCCTTCACCTTCTAAAATACTCTTCGACGTCGGCCTTTTTGTACCTCTCTTTGCTTCCGACCCCACTATTTCTATAAGCGGAAGATCAGGTCTGTGTTTTTGACGCAGCCTGTAATACTCCGCAATGGCTCGTCCATCTGCCATAATTTTATCCGGGTCTAATTGCAAGAGATGGAGACCGGCCAAGAAAGTTACTCGCGATAAAGCAACGTATGCCATGCCGGTTCCAAATAAACTTGATCCCAAATCCATAATTGCGCATTTTAAACTCATTCCCTGGCTTTCCTACAATTTCCTCCTAGGTTTTTCCCCCTACAATTTCTTCCTATTTTTTTACCCACAATTTCTTCCTATTTTTTCTACCCTCAATTTCTTCCTAGTGTTTTTCACTGCAGTTTAATTTTTTGCCGGTTACGTTTTACACCAATATCTCCGTTTATTTCAAGGGCAAATTTCCTTAATATACCTTTTTTTGTGATAACCGTTAACAACGCTAGTTTGGCTGGGTTCTCTTTAAAAAGGAGATAATTTCTCCAGAAGGATGATTGAGACATCAGTCAAGTTACTGACGAATCTGTCTTGTTGGTGATTGTTGTATCACTAACCTCGTACCAGCTGTTATCTTTTCGAATAAAATTCAGATAGTGACCTTGGTTTAAAGATGTACATTTGTGAATGATGACGCCCCTAGTTTTGTAAACGCTTTGGTTTAAAACCACTTTCTGATTTTCGAATCCCGATATTTTGGTTAAAATCTTAATAGGGTGACCATTTACTGCAGTATCTCTTGGAAACCACAGAAATACGTACTTATTGGCAGAAATCAATACATCACGTTCATTAATTTCTCTGTGTTTACAAGTTCCGCATGCCATCATTGTTGGTCTCATTCTTTCGATTAATAGTTTCCAATCAATTTTCGCGATGTTTGGCAAAGGAAGAGTGAAAATGCAGCTTTGGATAATGTTTCCAGAACTTTTTTTAAGGCGACAGTTCGGGCATTTGATAACGTTTTGCGACTTTGACCATAATAGTTCTTGAAGAGCGTTAGAGTCACAAGTTTCGATTTCTTCGCATAGTTTTGGCAAGAAAACCCATAAGAATTCACTAGCATCATGTTGTTGTTTGTGGGTAAAAGGCAGACCAACAGCCGTTCGCAAATTGAAACCATCGTCGCAGGAACTCGAATTTGAATTTTCAACATGCTCAATAGTGTTACGAAGGCAAGTCAAAATAGGCTTATCGCTCAATGATCCTTTATGCCCTTTAACTATGTTTCTTAATTCCGGAATCAGTAAGAGCAATTGCAAAACGCTATTTGCGTAGCACGTTACTCCATCTCTATTTTCAAATCCCTTCAAGGGAAAAATGTCCTTACTTTGAAGACATAGTCTGATCTTTTTATTTGGTCTTTCTTTTGCCTTTTCATTAGGTCGCTCTCCTTCACCTTCTAAAATACTCTTCGACGTCGGCCTTTTTGTACCTCTCTTTGCTTCCGACCCCACTATTTCTATAAGCGGTAGATCAGGTCTGTGTTTTTGACGCAGCCTGTAATACTCCGCAATGGCTCGTCCATCTGCCATAATTTTATCCGGGTCTAATTGCAAGAGATGGAGACCGGCCAAGAAAGTTACTCGCGATAAAGCAACGTATGCCATGCCGGTTCCAAATAAACTTGATCCCAAATCCATAATTGCGCATTTTAAACTCATTCCCTGGCTTTCCTACAATTTCCTTCTAGGTTTTTCCCCCTACAATTTCTTCCTATTTTTTTACCCACAATTTCTTCCTATTTTTTCTACCCTCAATTTCTTCCTAGTGTTTTTCACTGCAGTTTAATTTTTTTGCCGGTTACGTTTTACACCAATATCTCCGTTTATTTCAAGGGCAAATTTCCTTAATATACCTTTTTTTGTGATAACCCTTAACAACGCTAGTTTGGCTGGGTTCTCTTTAAAAAGGAGATACTTTCTCCAGAAGGATGATTGAGACATCAGTCAAGTTACAGAACAGTTGTTGAGTAATAATAATGACCGTATACCCTAAATGATGCGACGTCACGCACACTAAATCGGCAATATGAGCTTGTTTAAATAATTGACTAGCTAAATCGTCTAGTATCAAGTAGGAATCGCGGTGCGTCTCACAAAAGTCCGGATCGGCGGTTGGCAATCCTTGAATAAATTGAATTCCCGGAATCAATTGTTTCAACTTTTCGTAGTTTGGTTGCCAGGCCGCGTAGCAATAAATAACCTTTTTATGCTGCGGGTCAAACATAAGCTGATGATTTTGCAATAAGTTACTTAAAAGGCTGCTTTTTCCCGCTTGCGTCGGCCCCACAATTAGAAACTGAGCGGGTGTTTGGAACTTTAAAGAATGCGAGACTGACTCGGGCGGATTCATTTCGAATAATAAACATTTTTTATTTTGATGCACATATTATATAGTAACATAAAAATATATTTTATAAAACATAACAATAATTAAAGAATTAAAACAATATAAACCCAGAAAACCCCCAAAAAAACCCTTACACATTTAAACAGAATTAAAAAAAACACACTATAAACAAACAAAAACCCTTTTACCCAGAAAAAACCCCTATTAATTAATTGTTTTTAAAAAAAATTTTTCAAAGTCCGTAATCCGTTGCCGAAACCGTTGGGCATTCAGGAGGTCAAAGTTTACGCGAGACTCGGAGGGTAGGCTGTACACACGCACTACAGTAGAAAACACGACGGATTGATGCGCACGCGCACTTTTTCGTTTCCCGACCGCTCTTCGTTGGTGGCTGGGCACGTTTGGAGGTCGCAAACATCCGTGCCCTCGCTGGTCGGGAAGTCGGGAAACCCCTGACGCAATGGTTTGTTGTTGCACGGTTTTTTGGAAACCATCGGACACGATGGACTGTGCTTCCGATGTTCCCTCGATGGATGGTCCGTGCAACGCCACTGGTACAAGGCAATACCGCAAAAGGCGCAGCGCGTCGTCTGTGTTTCTACATCTGAAAGATAGAAACCGTCTTTGGCCAGGGCTTCGATAGGAACGCAAGATTCCCACAAGCCCTCAAAAGCATGTCTCCGCCTAGCCTCGTAATTCATGCGTAAGAGATGTTGAAGCGGGTGTTGCCTCTTTGAAACCGTACGGACGACTGGTTGTCAAATCGGCGTTCAACAATCTCTTATTCGAGGTTTGGCGAAATCTTTTGGTGATTTTAACGGCCTCTAGCTGCAGCTTGTATTTGTCCCGTTTAAAATTAAAAGGGACATTGACTGTAACTTCCTTTTCCGGATTCATCGCCAAACTTTCAAAGGTTTCAAAGTCAAGTTTTTCAAGATTTTCTCGATTTAACGTCAACCCTTTAATTTTCTTGACTTCTTTTCCTTTGCTAGTGCGAAACGAGTAACTTTTGGCACCGGTACTACAAAAGGAATTTATATAATCACCGCCGAGTTCGTCCGCCCAGCAACCAATATGATTGCCAGTCGGTATGTCAAACTCTCCCGGTAGATGGCGGTAGATTATGGAGTCGGTGTCACAATACAAGGCTGAGCGGTCCAATTGAAGCAGCATCTTGTTCAATTCTAGTCGCCCGTAGCACGAGACGAAGCTACCTACAATGGCCGACCTCAGTTTATAGTCCGAAACGTAATCGCTTTTGGCTTTGTACGATAAGAGAGCGATCGACTCCGTGATTGGCCGTAAGTCGACTAACTCCAGAGTGTAATCGCTCGCGTATCGTATCAATCCGTAATAATTGTTGATAAAGATGCTGCGAATCTTTCCCGTATTCAGAGCCATGCGACCCCAAAGAGAATTTAAATTAACTTTAGCGATATTACGCAGGGAAGGATTTGATTGAATATCCGCTACGGTCAGCGAGAGCTTTTCATTCTTGTTTATATCGGCGATATACGCTTCTTTTTGCAGAGGCGTTTGCGCGTGAGCGGGAAATCCGGAATTCTTCACCTTCAAGGCGATAAAATCAGTCATGTACTGCGCGAAGAAGTATTCCGTTTTTGGATAATGGTAAACTTCGAATATATCGAGGAGTTTATAACCATGCTCCATAGCGGCATAGACTTCGACCGTCGGCCAGACTGATTCGAAAGCCCGTTCATTGACAATGTGATCGCAGATTTCCGCTCGCAATTCTAAACACGTGCGACAGAGGGCGTAGGCTAATTTACCACCGCTGCGAAAGGGAATTAAAGGGATGTGGAGATCTTGAGGGGCCAGCAAACGACAACTCATAACTCCAAAATACCACCCTGGCGATTTGTCAAAATCTCTGTTATAGATTATGGGGTGGCCGCTAGGGTACGGACAATCGCGACAAACTTTCGGGTACAAAGAAATAATATCCTTGTAGAAAATTTTCTCCTCACCTTGCGCGTGGCAGTTAAGAACAAAATTTTCCGTTCGTCCCCCATAGAGAGCGCTACGGGCTGATATTTGAGGTCGAAAAGTTAAACTTTTGCATAGAGCCTTTGCTTCGGCGTTTTCTTTTAAAAGCTTAGCAAATTGACACTCAAAAATCGAGGTACATTCATACCCGACCATCTTCTCTTTAATAAACAACTCTCTATCTAGCGTCCGCTCGTACAGAAATCTGTTGCTGGCTTTGAGTTGGGTATTGTAGGCATTAAGTTTTTGACATGGACAGCCGTGAAAGTAGCAACCGTGGAAATCGTAGATTTTGGGCGGAGTTTGACTGTAACCGTCGACTAAATAGCGACCCACCCGATATTCACCCCCATAGCTTAGAGCCGTTCGCAATTTTATATTTTCCGTTTTCTCCACCCAAGCGAGATATTTTAAATTAAATTTTGCGTTATAGCCGTTAGAAGGAACAATGCCCATGCTGTAAGGTTTATAGTAATTGTTAAGATAGATAGTGGTTAAAGCACCCGCCAAAGTAATATTTTTTAAGCAAAAAGGGTCTAATTTTGTTAGATCTACGTAAATTTTTCTAAAAGCTTCGACGCCTTGTCTTAGGACTTTGACGTCTTGAATGCAATATTTAATAAGCTCCTCTTTGATGTTATAAATAGATCCTTCCATTGACGCGTACCAAGTTTGAAAATCCCGATAATCATTGGCTTTCATTTGAGCTACGTTAAAGTACGAAGCTTCAGGGATGACGCCAATGTAATTGAGATTTTATTCGGTATGAAAATCAAATGGAAAGAATCCTTTCGCCACATCGCCGAGGTTAAACATGCTGGTGAAATTACGCAGAGGTTGACTAATGTAATTAAAGCTATCGAGGAATCTAATTTGCGGTCCCTCGAGATGAATCATTAGAATTTTACTGCCGTCAAAGATAACGGCAGGGGTGACGTGTCTATGAACTAAAGCGTTGAGAATTAAGAAGTTATCAAAAGCTTTCGCGTAATGGGCTACGACTTGAGTGTTAGTAAAGCGCGGTTGGTACGTCTTACGCTTCTGTCCAGTCAAAACTACCTGCTCTACGCTAAATAAATAATTTAAAAATTGCTCGACGCAATTGGCGCCGTAAAAAATTTTAGTTTCAAAGCCAGCTTCAGTCTCTACGTCGCAAACTAGTAAAATGGGGACGTGGATATTATTTCTAAGAATAGTCTCAATGTCGTAATAAATAAACCGCGAGGCTTTCATTTTGGTTTCCAAAGGCATAACAAAATGTTCACCTGGCGGATGGACTAATTTACACTGAGAGCATTCGGGATTGCAGTCGTGATCCTCGCCCATCAGCCGCCCGCATTCTAAACAACGTTTTTGACTCGCGCAGGTGCCATTAAGTAAATGAGTTTCGTAGCAGGGGCCAGGGAAAAAGTAGCGGTGGCATTCGTCGCAACGTTTTAAAACGTCTTCGTTGGTTAAATGAAAAGCTTCACCTTGGCACCGAAAACATATATAGGGCTTCGTATCCTCGGGGCATTTATGTTCTTTTAACAATTCGTTTTTGTAAAAGGATTTTAAGCATAAATCGCAAGAGACACAACCGCCCATCATGCCGTGCCAAGTTTTCGCGGGGTGGAAATGGTCGCCAATTTTTAAGAGATAGATAAATTTAGGAGCTTGGGGTCCTTTGAAAAATATGGTAAAATTATTCGCAGCATCAACTATCACGATCCTATAATGGTGAGCTAAATAATTTTGAAATTTTTGAATATCTTCTAGAGTAACGAAACCCTCGGGGACGCCGGCTTTTCTGTGCAAGATTTTCGCAATATTACCCACAAGGGTGCTATCGCGTTTCAGTTTTTTGAAATTGTTTTGGTTTAAGGGCGGACCTTGCTTTTTTTGTCGATAAAAATTGCGATCGGCCAACTCTTTACCCAGAACTAAACTCCGAGCAAAACAGAGATTATCATTGTTTTCCATAAAAATAAATTGGTTATTTTGTTTAACGAAATAATCCAAATTAACCAAAGTTCTATTTTTAATGGATTTATAATAAACTCCTATATTTGCGTCGAGGTTTAGAAAAATAATGTCAAACTGAAAATCTTCCCCATTAAAGACAAATTCCCGACTAGATTGCGTTACTCTATAGATTGTGCGCATAATTCGCTTACTGGTGAATTTGTCAATTTTTATAAAGTTAATATTTACGGGGGTCGTCAATCCGGGGGAGCTTAAAACAAATCAAACTCGATTATACCCGGGGTTCTCGGTTACTAATTTGCGTATAACTTCATCGAGAATTTTTCGAAAAATTCGAAAAAAGTCTCGCGTTGGAATGTCTTCCAGATTTTTAAAGCTATACGCAAATCGATTTGTTTACAGTGCCACTTGCGACTCGTTTTGTCAATCTGCCGCTCAATTCTGTAGAAACGGTTTACCTGCGCGTGTTCTTCCCTCTCACTACCCTCCGAGTCGCTGCCGCTGCTGCTGCTCGAACTCATTTTTTAAATCTCTATCAGAAATAAAAAGAAATTAAAAAAAAATTTGGTTTGTAATTTTATTGTTAATAAGATACTTACTTTGCTGGGCGGCTGCTGTTTGGCTTCTTCGTCTTGTTTGACGACCTCCACCAGCTTCTTGAAGACGTTAAGGAATTTAACGCCTTCTTAGTTGTTTTTTTAAGACTGTTTTCAGTCATTTGTGATCGCACTCCCAGACCTTATCAGGCTGGGAGTTTCTAATGTCCGGAAACTTATAGACCGCGACGTCTACGTAGAAATCCCCCTGGCGTGGGGGGACTTTTGTCTCGAAGTACTGCCCTTCTTTTCTGAGGCGAAAGGAGCCCTCGATACCACTGGACCCGACGATGTTTTTCTGCAGGACTTCCTGCACAAATGACTCGTCGTCCGAGTCTATTAGTATCTCCGGGGCAGCCGGTGTTAGAAAATGGCCTAAGGAATGACGACCGCTACTCGGTCCTGGTCGAGCACCTGGAGACGTTGACGGTGAATCAATGAGTGACTGGGAGAGCGACTGTGATTCTTGATACTTATTCATTGTTGATGGTTTGATTGTGAAAATCCAATGCCCATGCTCGAGCTTTTATACCAAAATCTCAGGGCCATTTTTTTTAGAATACAGGCCCAGACATAGTTTTTTTATAACACAACCTTATTCTGTTCTTATTAAGAGTTTAAAAAAATATAATTATGTCTGATACGCTATTTTTTAATTTAACCTAAAATACATTTTTTTATTGCGGAGTTGATACTAAAGATTAAAGAGGCCATTAATATATCTATCTAAATAAAAACCCCCCTCTAATTTGATATTAATATACGTTTATTTAGATTTAAATCATGTTAAAAAACAATTTCCGTTCCTCCCAAAGTAATTACTTTTAACCTTCACTAATAAATTGTTTTTCTTATATAAAGCGATCTCGTGAGAATTATTCAAATTTAATTATTCGAAACACAGCCAAACAAGCTTTTGCATACGAATAATATTTATCCCCTCAGGCTTCTATCAAAGTAACTCTTTTTACTTTTCGCGCTCTTTAGAGCTGAAAAGTATTGTTCCGACCTCTGTTGGCTGGACGGCTGGTCGGCTGGCTGGATTTGGTGTAACCGCATAATAAGATTCGTCATAAATAAACTTTTTGAATTTCAAATTTCCCGCGAATTTTCGACTCGAAATTCATCCGTAGTTCACGTTACACCTCATAGGTGGCGTAACGTATTTAATTTCAATTGAAATTATTTTTCTGTCGGCGCCGGGCTTCGAGCCTGCGATGTCCCAATCCACACGAGACGTCAGTTAAGACGCCCGCCCGCGCGCTCTACCACGAATAGTCCAGGACAGATAGGCCAAAAAAGGGCTTGACCTAGAACATTTGAACATAAAGATGAAAATTTGTACATGTGTTGTTTTTGACCCAACAAAAAATATACTAAAAGTCCCCTGCTGTAGAGCACGAGCTTTTGCCGCCACCTTGGAAAATGGCCGCCGTGAATTACAGCTACAATGTATTCCACGTTCTTCTTCAAAAATTATGAAAATTGGTACACATTTTGATTAAAACCAAATGAACATCTTGGCAAAATTTTACAGCTCTGTGTTCAATAGTTTGGTCGCCATATTGGAAAATGGCCGCCGTGAATGCTACGTACAGTATATTTCACCATATTGTTGGAAAATTTTGAAAATTTATAGGTATTATAATCAGAGCTGTGTATCTCATAGTGAAATATTGAAGCAATTAGCCATATAGTTTGGCCGCCATGTTGGAAAATGGCCGCCATCAATGCCATTGAGATACAGTATATGGTTCAAAAATTATGAAAATTGGTAATTATTATGTTGAAGACTGTCTAAACATCATACTTGAATATTGAAGACGTGCTACTGATAGTTTTGGGCGTCATCTTAGAAAATGACTGCTCGAAGTGCTAAATATATTACCGATATATAAATTTTTTCGGTATTTTTTTATTAAGTAGATGATTTTCATGAACGTATAAAACGCCTTAAAATAACTACTTTTGAGTCTAAATTATCGACCCATCTTCAAAAATGTTCCCTGAAATATTACTATCCTAAAATCTGGAAAAAAAAGAAAAGGAAAGCCATATTACTCGGATTTTGGTGAGGAAAAACCGTTTTATATGGGGTATATACATTCTGGTGTCGTTAAGGATTAGATTTAAGACAAATTTTTTACATTTCGTTCATATTTCTCGTCATCCTGAAGATTTTTATTACGGCTAATACCTTGACAATGACCACACATTGCCCAGCAAGCAAATCCAGATCGTCTACATTCACAGTACTTTATACAAGATGTTCTGCAGACTGCAGGTACAATTGAGTTTTACAAAATCATCTGATGCCGGAAGGAGAATGGTGCGAATGGGATTAAATCGTTTCCTAGCTATTTTGGACTTGAAGATACGCTCAAAAAAAATGAAGTTTTGCGGTGTCGGTTGTTGGATAAAGCTTAGCGAGATCAAATGAGGACTTGACAGTATATATGACAACGGTTCCATTATACATAGTTGAAGCGTGACGTGTCAATTATCACCCTAAAAAAAGCGAAAAGAAATCTATCTTCGGCAGCAGCTATGGCTTCCCTAGATGCAATATGGTCATTAAAAAAGCGCAACAAATTTGTAAGATGTTGATTATCTGTCATTACTTTAAACCACGCCTTATCATAACCACACCCAGTTACAGCACGTAAATGAAAGAAATGTTCTCTTAACCTTTTAAACTCAAAGGACTTATCGTAGCGAAGGGGGCCCGAGTTCGGTGTGACGGTTCGGGAGTTCCTTGGGTTCGCCCTTGGTTCAGACCGTTTCTTGCCCCATTCTGTGAAAGTTTTGCTGGGCCGTTTCGCCCCCACCCAGGTGTTGCCATGGCTCGCCCCTGCTATTGGCAACCTTTTAGGGGTCGCGGATACACTATTTGTTTGGGCCGTACACTGTTGTGCTTGAAGAGAACTGCCCCGTCCCCTCGAGTCTTCTGCTGCCTTAATCCTTCCCTGTCACCGACCACCTTCTGACTGGGCTCGCCGCTGACGGTGTCCAGCTTCAGTCACCTGCTCAAGTGGCGTTTGTCGGTCCCACTGGCCGATCCAGTGTGCCATGACGGCGGTTCCGCAGGTTCAATTTGGAATATGATGGGGAGGACCGCTGATAAGGCCCCCAGCTATGTGTAGCGCCTAATCAAGGGTTTTGACATGCAATTATTATGAAAAATCTTCAGGATGACCTTGAATATGTATGAAATGCTAGAGATGTGTCTAAATTCTAATCTAAAACAACAGTAGAATGTATAAACCCCATATTAAATCATATTCTCTAATCAACATGTTGAGAATAACAGCTTAGAATAACTTTTCTTTCTTTCAGAATTTAGGGCAATGATTTTCATGTGGCCATTTTTAAAGATGGCGTCGATAATTTCGACTTCGAGATATCCATTTTTTGTTGTTTATTACGTTAATGAAAATCATCTATTCAAAAAAGGAATTTCAAAAAGATTTATATATTTGAAATATATTTAGCATATCCAGCATTCATTTTCGAAGATGGCGCCCAAACTATCAGTAGCACGTCTTCAATATTCAAGTATGATGCTAAGACGGTTTTCAACATAATTATTACCAATTTTCATAATTTTTGAACCATATACTGAATCTATATGACATTGATGGCGGCCATTTCCCAACATGGCGGGCAAACTATCTGATTAATGGCTTCAATATTTTATTATGAGGCTCACACAGCTCTGATTGTAATACGTATCAATTTTCATAATTTTCCAACAACATGGTGCAATATACTGTACCTAGCATTAACGGCGGCCATTTTCCAATATGGCGACCAAACTATTGAACACAGAGCTGTAAAATTTTGCCATGATGTTCATGTGGTTCCAATCATAATGTGTTCCAATTTTCATAATTTTTTAAGAAGAATGTGGAATACATTGATGCTGGCATTCCCGGCGGCCATTTTCCAAGATGGTGGCGAAAGCTCGCGATCTACAGCAGGGGACTTTTAGTATATTTTTTTTTGCGTCAAAAACAACACATGTACCAATTTTCATCTTTATGTTTAAATGTTCTAGGTCAAACCCTAAAAGTCCTGGGCTAGAAGCCACGCTTGCTTGTAATAAAAAGCGAGATAAATTAGAGTCAAGAGAAGGGAAAGGTAGAACGATATGGACCCCCCACCCCCACCTCCCCGACGCCCGCCTCGAGAGAGAGAGAGAGAGAGAGAGAGAGCTGTCTGGCTTTAGATATGGACCCCCCACCTCCCCGACGCCCGCCACTGGATGCTGTCGAATATATATTGTATCGCGCTAGAGGAAGAGAGACAGTTGCTTGCAATTTTTGTTGCAATTTATAATTATTATATATCTTTTTAATCCTAGGCAAGATTAGATTTCTACTTGGGAACTTAAACATTACAATTAATATTATCATATTAATCAAAAAAGAAATTAAAGTTCTCCCCGACAGAAGGCGCGCTAAGCAGAGAGAGTTTTCTAATTTCACCAATGATATCGTTTTGAAGACTCGTCTGCTTAAAAGTTAGGGAGGTTGATTTACTAATAAAATTAAATGTATTTACAAAATGAAACTCGAGTCAGCGTTTTAAAACTATAACTAGTTTGGGGCGGAGGTACCATTGCTCACTATTTGTTTGGCAAGTTTAAAATTAAATGATCACTTAACGGAACTGACATAAAATAATAGGTTGATTTTTGCAGAATTAAATTCTTTGCAAAATTAACTAATCATTTTGGCAGTTTCCGCTCTCGCTGGGTTCATATACTAATAACAGTTACGTAAGTGATAATTATAAAAATAAAATCAACAACTCAAAGATAAAAAATGAAATTTATGATCAAATTGAAACTAATTTCAATCAACGACAAACGGAATCAACTAATCATTTTGGCAGTTTCCACTTTCACTGGGTTCATCTACTAATAACAGTTTCGTAAGTGATAATTATAAAAATAAAATCAACAATCTCATAAAATCAACAACTCAAAATATAAAATGAAATTTATGATCAAAATGAATCTAATTTCAATCAACGACAAACGGAATCAACGTGTTCATCTCTCCATCCACGGAAATATGAAATTTCTACATGAAACATGAAAGTGCTATCAACCTAACCATTTTTAGAAATGTAATTTTAATCAATGAAACATACTTATTTAAAGTTAACTAATTATAAGTCGCTAATTTGATTATTATATTTAAAAAAATTATATTATTTAAGTAATAAATTTAACGATGGTGTTGATAGTACCAATAGAGTATTCAAGGATTGATTACGTTAATATCAACGTATCAAACAAAAAGTATTTAATTATAATTTGGAATTTCAATTTAAATTTATACAGTTTTTTAAATTTGCCCATTGAGATTCAGAGTCTGTCACTGGATGTTGAAGATCTCCAGTCTCTGCCAAGTGATTTAAATTTTCAGACCCTCTCTGTGGGAAAGGGGGAATTAAATTAACGAGACTTACAAACTGACATCATCCTTAAATTAAATAAGGATTATAAATGAAAAGTTAAATCAAGGTATTGAAGGTTTAATTCTAATGTTAGGAAAGAATTTTAAAATATCCATGCGGTGGCATAACTAGTTAAATATCAGCAACAGTTGAAAAACCTTGGCCTAACTTTTAGGGTGGTCTGCTACAGTATAAGGTACAATTCGTTCAGTAATATAAATCGGTTACATAATAATAAAAATATAAATTTAAATAAGATTTGCAAACGCTTCAGAAACTTCCGTTACTCGGACCCGGAGTCCCCGTCTCCCCGATACACTAAAGACCGAGGCTTAAACCTCCTGAGCGTCCGTATAGCTCGCGGCCATCTTTATTGTTTACATGAGCTCGTCACTACAGGGTAGGAAATAAGACAGGTTTACAAGTCCCAAACCAGTTTATCAATTGCTCGGACCAGTTTATTTATTCCAAAAGTTGGGGTCAGTTGTATCAGGGAGCACTTTATTAATTATGGTTTTTGGAAAAAATAGACGGTGGGACCAGTTTATAAATTTGGGGTTCCTTATTAGAATTTTTCTAGCTCAACACATTTTCTACCAATTGTACTCCTAGGTAGTTAGTACTCCTTGGCTACAACTTCCCTTCAAAAGTTTTGTATTCTATTGACTATTGATCTTGTCTAGCGTCTATACTCTAGAATGAGTCTCTTGTAGTCGACAGTCTAGACCATAGCCAGTACTAGTTGTCAGTAGTCGTATTAGGCAGTAGTGTATGGTCACATTAAAAGATTTTGATCTGGCTTACTGATAGCGAGAGAAGATATTGCCACCGAATTTATGTAAAATGTAATAAGGAATAAGGATAGTTCAGAAAAGGATCAAGAACTTCAAATATCATTAGACATGTTGATTGATATTTAGTGGCAACTAGTTGAAAAATTGTAATAAGAAATAAAAGTTAAAAGTTATGGATGGTTATATGCTACTTTTTCCTACAGTAAAAAATTCAAATTCAATTAGAATTTTCAGCATTTTTTTTTTTCTGAGCTTGGTCTAGGAAGGGATGTCCACACTAAGTCAACTCGCGACTTATTTACAGGTGGGCCCCTTTACAATGCATAGAGGGGTGGTGTCTAGCCCCTATGCCACAGCTAACCTACAGCGCCCTATACTAACTATTACCGTTAACCTCAGCAAGTTTTGATGGAAAGGAGAAACCGGGTTAGACCGCGGAGGAAAACTCCTCTTAACAAGCGGGGAGAGAACTTGCAAACTCTACGCAGAAGGATTTGTTCCCAGATTTTCACCCGGTGCCACAGTCCGGGATCGAACCCGGGATCCTCTTGCTGCGAGGCGAAAGCGCTAACCGCTACGCCACCCCACCCTCTTCTTTACTTTTGTGTCTTTACGTGCTTTTTATTCTCACCATTTTAGAAATTTAATTTATAGTGGGACCGGTAAAATAATAATTAATGCGAGGGTCACTGGTCCCAAGGACCACCACCACATCCGCGACACCAATTCGCCGCCGCCCACTCCGAAACAGACGAGCGCCTGAAAGGCTCAACCTATGATACAGCAGCTAAACCAAGTTTTCACCATAATAACAATAACCTCATGAAGGACAGTATAAATAATGAGTTTAAACAAACTTTTCACCATAATAACAATAACCTCATAAAGGACAGTATAAATAATGACTTTAAACAAACTTTTCACCACAATAACAATAACCTCATAAAGGACAGTATAAAATAGTGACTTAAACGAAGTTAAATCTGAATTACAATCTACCTCATTAAGCTCAAACAAACTGTTACAAATGCATAGCGAAATATTACAAGTTGCCAATGATCTTCGAATTTTATTGTTAAACCCTCACATTATCTTAAGACTCATACAGTCACTGGGTTTTTTATCTCAGGGGAGAGTATTGCTATATTCGTAATTCCCGCCTATTCCAAACACAACCTAGATGGCGCCCCATCCTCAGATATCGATTGATTGTAACCCCCATTTTCTAAGCATGAGAGAGAAATTTAGAAGAGAATTTAGAAGGGGAGTGGAAGGGGTGGTTTGGAATGTAGCGCAACGTTGTCTGCTAAACGTTATTTAGGCAGGTCGATTTCCGGTATGATGCGTTGGTAACAGAGATATTTTAGAACACGTGACCTGAAACTCGCCCACCCCAAAAAGCTCAACGCGACCTCTTGTTTGGGCGTCATCACGTTTAATAGAGTCAAAGGGGGGCCTTCCACTCCCCTTCTGAATTCTCTCTGATATAGGAGAGAACATTCCTCACTTCTTTATCCGCACTCAAGCGGCATCCTTGCCACCCAATGTAACGAATGACCATAATCATATGGTAGAATAAATCTTGGATATTGATTAGTATATCTCGCCTAATTAATCCACCAAGACTTGAACACTACAGTTAATTACTTATTTATTTATTTATTTATTTATTTTATTTAGTGGAACTCGAGGGATAGGGTTGTGAAGCCACCAGGGCTTGGGTACAACCCCCCTCCATGGTTAAAAGCAAAAACAGCATAGTAGCACATAAAAAAGAACAATATGAACAGACAGAAAACAAAAACAAAAACCAACAAAATAAATTAATTAGAAAAACACTAATGGACACACGGGCACACGGGAACTCGCGGTTAGTTAATTAAACAGTAAACCAAATTCTTACTAGATTGGTTTTATTCATAATCGGAATGCTATTTTATAAACAATGGAAAAAAACCTGAAAATTTTAAATTTGTCGGGGTCAATGAATATAGTAATACTAATTCTAGTCACTAGAGGGCGCGAAAAGTGTAATCTGGCCGAGGCCATCTTGTTTAACCTTCGCTAAAGGGTTTTTTATATAACACGGTCTCGTTTGAATTATTTAAAACACGCCTAGACAACTTTTTTGCATACGAAAAAAAAACTTAGACCTCGGTGAGATTTTGTAATTTTATGCCTATATATCTAATTAACTTTTTGCTATTTATTGAATTTTTAGAATCTTGAAAATATTGGCTAGACACTATTAGATTTGACCTCGCTAATTTAGTATATAAGCCCTGTATTTCAAAATGAAAGTTATCAGTTGTTTTCTAAAGACTTCAACAATACTTCTTTAAAATGTCTTTTTCCAACGCCTCTCGTTTGCCCTGCCTGCCTGTCATCAAAATCCATCCGGCAGCGCTTACTCCCCGTAGGGCCACTCCCCAGTCGGCGGGACTGGACTTATATTGTCCAGTTGATACCGTAGTTGAACCTCACGGTATCAAAATTTTGTCGACTGGGCTAGGCGTTATGCTGCCGGCGGACAGCTACGGCCGCATTGTTGGCCGTAGCAGCTTGACGGCCCAAGGGCTGTTTGTCGCCGAGGGGACGATAGGTATGTTTATTAGTTATTTTATAATACCCGAAAGTATAATATTTCTTAACAATAATAGACGCCGACTATCGGGGCCCCCTAAAAGGGGTGTGACCCAAAATCCCCCCAGCCAAAATCCCCCCGGACAAAATCCCCCCAAATCATAAGTAACGGACAAAATCCCCCCAATGTAGGACAAAATCCCCCCAAATCATTATAACAAGACAAAATCCCCCCAAATCATTATAACAAGACAAAATCCCCCCAAATCATTATAACAAGACAAAATCCCCCCAAATCATTATAACAAGACAAAATCCCCCCAAATCATTATAACAAGACAAAATCCCCCCAAATCATTATAACAAGACAAAATCCCCCCAAATAATTAAAACAAGACAAAATCCCTCCAAATGATATTTAACGGTTAGGTTTGGTTAGGATAGGTTAGGTTAGGTTAGTAATATTTTATAAATCATTTAACAATGTTACGCCTTTTCCAAATTTTGATGTTTAGCTTCATTGACTTCTCAAATAATATGCCTTTTCCAAATCATTACTGTTATGTTAGGTTAGGTTTGGTTAAGTTAGGTTAGTAATATTTTAAAAATCATTTAACAATGTTACGCCTTTTCCAAAACGTTACTGTTATGTTAGGTTAGGTTTGGTGAGGCTAGTAATATTTTATAAATCATTTAACAATGTTACGCCTTTTCTAAAATATTGATGTTTAGCTTCATTGACTTCCCCAATAATATGCCTTTTCCAAAACATTACTGTTATGTTAGGTTAGGTTAGGTTTGGTTAAGTTAGGTTAGTAATATTTTATAAATCATTTAACAACGTTACGCCTTTTCCAAAATATTGATGTTATGCTTCATTGAGTTCTCGGTACAATTTCGGTATGAGTGAATAAGGTCAAAAATCATTTTAGAGCAAAATCAAGCACACCATTCGATAGAGCGTAAAATTTAGATCTAAAATGGCCGCCGCTTTTTTCAAATTTACAAAAAAAAGTCTTATCCCCCATAAGAATTGCCACCTTTTCCAAAATATTGATGTTTAACGTTAGGGTTCATTTTCACTTAAGAGGCCGAATAGGTTAGGTTAGGTTAGGTTAGGTTAGGTTAGGTTAGGTCAGGTTAGGTTAGGTTAGGTTGGGTTAGGTTAGGTTAGGTTAGGTTGGGTTACGTTGGGTTGGGTTAGGTTAGGTTAGGTTAGGTTTTAGTTAGGTTTGGTTAGGTCAGGTTAGGTTAGGTTAGGTTAGGTTGGAAAAGGTGCCAAATTATTGGCCCTCTGATGTTTTCCACACTGTTTTCGACCTTGTTCACCTATACTGCAAAAAATGTTTTTGGTTTTTTTTTTTGAAATTTGAAAAAAGCGGGGAATATTTTAGATCTAAATTTTACGCTCTATCGAATGGTGTGCTTGATTTTGCTCTAAAATGATTTTTGACCTCATACCGAAATCCTACCGACTTCTCAAATAATATTTTATAAATCATTTAACAATGTTAGGCCTTTTCCAAAATATAAATGTTTAGCATCATTGACTTACCAAATAATATGCCTTTTCCAAAACATTACTGTTATGTTAGGTTAGTAGTATTTTACAAATCATTTAACAATGTTACGCCTTTTCCAAAACGTTACTGTTATGTTAGGTTAGGTTTGGTTAGGCTAGTAATATTTTATAAATCATTTAACAATGTTACGTCTTGTTATAATTATTAGGGGGGATTTTGTCTTGTTATAATGATTTGGGGGGATTTTGTCCTGTTATAATGATTTGGGGGGATTTTGTCTTGTTATATTGATTTGGGGGGATTTTGTCTTGTTATATTGATTTGGGGGGATTTTGTCTTGTTATAATGATTTGGGGGGATTTTGTCCTACATTGGGGGGATTTTGTCCGTTACTTATGATTTGGGGGGATTTTGGCCGGGGGGATTTTGGCTGGGGGGATTTTGGTATACAATCCCCCTAAAAGTGGTTATCGCCAACGTCGGGGAGACTCCCTACACTGTTCGACGGGGCGATAGAGTCGCGCAGTTGATAGTTACGCCGGTTATATTGCTAAGACCGGTGGAAGCGGCGGTAAATATTTTCAAGTTTTTAACTTAGGTTTCAACATGTAACACATTTTTATGTTGTTTCTAGAGTCTGACCCCTACATCACGCGGCAGTGGGGGGTTCGGCTCGACCGGTGTTTAATCTTTTTAAATGGTGGTGGGTTTTTCATATAAATATTTGTTATTGTATATATTATATTGTATGTTATTAAAAAATTTTTATTTCTATATTTGTTATTCTTGTCAGACTTATAATTATAGGCTTATTTTCTAACTCCACTTTAATTAACCTATCCAATGATATTATCTCTTTACTTACGCTCCGCCTAATGTGACAAGTAGGATCCAATTAAAACTGCCGCTTAACTCTCTAGTATGTTACATATAGCACGTACTAGCAATTTAAATATCATTTGCTATCATAGCCCTCGCAATATGTTGTGCCTCATTTTCTTTTTTGTTTACGGGTTAATAGTCAACGTTTTGTTAACTCTTTACGAAATTGAACGGCGAAGCAGAAAACAATTAGAAAATAAACCCAAACGTCCCTCCGCCGATTGCACTTCCGAGTCAAATAATGATACAGGGTCAACGTGAAAAATGAACTCTTTAAAACATGTTTGTTTATCCTTGCTGGTTGTTGATTATTTTGTAATATATATTCTGTATTTATTTATTACCCATATCTGTACATCTTATAAAAAGTAAATATTTGATGTCTTAAAATCTGTGTTTTTATTAACTTTAGGCCTACAGAGAGCTGGTTCAGGCCTACAGGCAAAGGATGACGTCAGGTTAAATATAGCTTTTAGTTTTGGTTTAAGTTAAGAAGATGATGTCATGAAACTAACAGGCAGGAGCTCGGGCTAGTCCAGACTTGTCTGAAAAGTTTGGTTTGAGTCTGGAGGATAAGGGTCTGGCCGCCATCTTGGATCCGTGGCTATTTGTATAGTCCCTACTACTCTTGGACACCTAGGGCTTGACCTAGAACATTTGAACATAAAGATGAAAATTTGTACATGTGTTGTTTTTGACCCAACAAAAAATATACTAAAAGTCCCCTGCTGTAGAGCACGAGCTTTTGCCGCCACCTTGGAAAATGGCCGCCGTGAATTACAGTTACAATGTATTCCACGTTCTTCTTCAAAAATTATGAAAATTGGTACACATTTTGATTAAAACCAAATGAACATCTTGGCAAAATTTTACAGCTCTGTGTTCAATAGTTTGGTCGCCATATTGGAAAATGGCCGCCGTGAATGCTACGTACAGTATATTTCACCATATTGTTGGAAAATTTTGAAAATTTATAGGTATTATAATCAGAGCTGTGTATCTCATAGTGAAATATTGAAGCAATTAGCCATATAGTTTGGCCGCCATGTTGGAAAATGGCCGCCATCAATGCCATTGAGATACAGTATATGGTTCAAAAATTATGAAAATTGGTAATTATTATGTTGAAGACTGTCTAAACATCATACTTGAATATTGAAGACGTGCTACTGATAGTTTTGGGCGTCATCTTAGAAAATGACTGCTCGAAGTGCTAAATATATTACCGATATATAAATTTTTTCGGTATTTTTTTATTAAGTAGATGATTTTCATGAACGTATAAAACGCCTTAAAATAACTACTTTTGAGTCTAAATTATCGACCCATCTTCAAAAATGTTCCCTGAAATATTACTATCCTAAAATCTGGAAAAAAAAGAAAAGGAAAGCCATATTACTCGGATTTTGGTGAGGAAAAACCGTTTTATATGGGGTATATACATTCTGGTGTCGTTAAGGATTAGATTTAAGACAAATTTTTTACATTTCGTTCATATTTCTCGTCATCCTGAAGATTTTTATTACGGCTAATACCTTGACAATGACCACACATTGCCCAGCAAGCAAATCCAGATCGTCTACATTCACAGTACTTTATACAAGATGTTCTGCAGACTGCAGGTACAATTGAGTTTTACAAAATCATCTGATGCCGGAAGGAGAATGGTGCGAATGGGATTAAATCGTTTCCTAGCTATTTTGGACTTGAAGATACGCTCAAAAAAAATGAAGTTTTGCGGTGTCGGTTGTTGGATAAAGCTTAGCGAGATCAAATGAGGACTTGACAGTATATATGACAACGGTTCCATTATACATAGTTGAAGCGTGACGTGTCAATTATCACCCTAAAAAAAGCGAAAAGAAATCTATCTTCGGCAGCAGCTATGGCTTCCCTAGATGCAATATGGTCATTAAAAAAGCGCAACAAATTTGTAAGATGTTGATTATCTGTCATTACTTTAAACCACGCCTTATCATAACCACACCCAGTTACAGCACGTAAATGAAAGAAATGTTCTCTTAACCTTTTAAACTCAAAGGACTTATCGTAGCGAAGGGGGCCCGAGTTCGGTGTGACGGTTCGGGAGTTCCTTGGGTTCGCCCTTGGTTCAGACCGTTTCTTGCCCCATTCTGTGAAAGTTTTGCTGGGCCGTTTCGCCCCCACCCAGGTGTTGCCATGGCTCGCCCCTGCTATTGGCAACCTTTTAGGGGTCGCGGATACACTATTTGTTTGGGCCGTACACTGTTGTGCTTGAAGAGAACTGCCCCGTCCCCTCGAGTCTTCTGCTGCCTTAATCCTTCCCTGTCACCGACCACCTTCTGACTGGGCTCGCCGCTGACGGTGTCCAGCTTCAGTCACCTGCTCAAGTGGCGTTTGTCGGTCCCACTGGCCGATCCAGTGTGCCATGACGGCGGTTCCGCAGGTTCAATTGGGAATATGATGGGGAGGACCGCTGATAAGGCCCCCAGCTATGTGTAGCGCCTAATCAAGGGTTTTGACATGCAATTATTATGAAAAATCTTCAGGATGACCTTGAATATGTATGAAATGCTAGAGATGTGTCTAAATTCTAATCTAAAACAACAGTAGAATGTATAAACCCCATATTAAATCATATTCTCTAATCAACATGTTGAGAATAACAGCTTAGAATAACTTTTCTTTCTTTCAGAATTTAGGGCAATGATTTTCATGTGGCCATTTTTAAAGATGGCGTCGATAATTTCGACTTCGAGATATCCATTTTTTGTTGTTTATTACGTTAATGAAAATCATCTATTCAAAAAAGGAATTTCAAAAAGATTTATATATTTGAAATATATTTAGCATATCCAGCATTCATTTTCGAAGATGGCGCCCAAACTATCAGTAGCACGTCTTCAATATTCAAGTATGATGCTAAGACGGTTTTCAACATAATTATTACCAATTTTCATAATTTTTGAACCATATACTGAATCTATATGACATTGATGGCGGCCATTTCCCAACATGGCGGGCAAACTATCTGATTAATGGCTTCAATATTTTATTATGAGGCTCACACAGCTCTGATTGTAATACGTATCAATTTTCATAATTTTCCAACAACATGGTGCAATATACTGTACCTACCCTAGTAGCACTGCCGACGTAGGGCCTACATGGTCGGCTTTGTGTGTTACCGACGAGTTGGTAAAAAGTCACTAATAAGTCGGGAGAGTAATGGTTTGAAAGTCGAAATGTCCGCCTGGAGGGAAGATGGCCCGCCGGTTTTCCTACTGTTTTGAGGCTACTATAAAACGACTGTTGGCCGACTATATGTCGGCGTCATTATGCCTACCTAAAGCCGCGCTCAATTCGACAATTTCGCGGCTGTTTAGTATAGGAACGGTAAATCGTCGGTAAAGGGCTGGTAGAGTAAGGGTTTGAGAGTCGAAATGTCCGCCCGGCGGGACGACGGCCCGCCGGTTTTCCGACTGTTATGAGGCGACTATAAAACGACAATTGGCCGACTATATGTCGGCGTCATTATGCCTACCTAAAGCCGCGCTCAATCCGACGATTTCGCGGCTTTTTAGTATAGGAACGGTAAATCGTCGGTAAAGGGCTGGTAGAGTAAATTTTAATTCCCTGACTTTTCCAGGATTTCCAGGTACTGATATACACTTACAGATTTTTTTTAAGGAAAACGAAAAACATACAATTCTAAAGGGTATTATTTTACACATTTTTCTCTTAAAATATTTGAAACCGCAAAAAAAATCTGTAACTAAAACAAATTGAGATCTATTTTGAAATTCAGTATTATTTTCACAACCAAAAATCTTTAATATATAATGTTTTTGAACTCCAAGCGCCCCAAAGCACTTGCTTCTTTTATATTCAAACAAAGAAACTGAAGGTATACATAAACGTTTAAGTTTTGGTTTCACTTTATAGGGGTATGGTTCCCAGCAGATGAGAAGCCAGGTAAAAAAGCAAAGGCTTATGCATAAAACTGGCTCTAAGAGGTAGATAAATCCATAATTCAATAACAAAATTCAAACCTTACGTGACAAACGAAGACGTTTCTAGTTTATATAGTGTGACAAAGAACCTTAGCGATGAAATTAAAAGTTAGCAAGCCTAGAACAAATCATTTTCGACCACAAAATCTCGTTTAAACATTGTAACGACCCAGCCGCGTCAGAGATACTGGAAAGGCTGACTTGCTTTCGCACTAGCAGCGCCCTCTTCGATGATGGCGTTACCTTAGTTACGCCAATAGAACAAAGGCGTGTCACCTGACCCGAGAAATTACAGGAGGGAAAATTCAAACTAGAAAATCAGATGTGTTTTCTTGCTTTGCAGTTTTTTGTAACGTTATGTTTCTAGTGTTGCCAAAAATATAGTATTATTATCTTCTGCTTGTGGGTCGAAATATAGTTAAATATATAACCAAAACATTTTTGGTGGCATATGCGGAATAGTAAAAGTCAAAAAAACCGTCCCACGGAAAAAGAAGGCCCACCAACAACTTCGTTTTGCATTTTACTCTTTTTAAACGTGACAATACCGACTAGCGGGAAGGAGTTGGTAATCAATTGGCAAATATGGGTTACATGTTTAGGACGGTAGGCAAGCCTACTTCAAACCACCACAGTTCCATCTGTCGGATAAATGTCGGTTACTAAACGGCCAAAGAATAACTTTGCTTACTACTCTTACTTATCTACTCTTCTTAAACGTCACAATACCGACTAGCGCGAGGGAGTTGGTAATCAATTGGCAAGAAATGTGTTGGAAATTTCTAGACGGTAGGCAAGCCTACTTTAAACCATCTCTGTTCCAACTGTCAGATAGATGTCGGCATTGCCAACTAAAAGAAGTAGTCGGCTTCATGAGTCGGAAAAGTGTCGGAATAAGCATGGTACAGCCGACTGGACCGTAAACCGACTATTCGACCTTTAACCGACTGTTATGCGGTAGGCTTGTGCTACTGGGGTAGCATTAACGGCGGCCATTTTCCAATATGGCGACCAAACTATTGAACACAGAGCTGTAAAATTTTGCCATGATGTTCATGTGGTTCCAATCATAATGTGTTCCAATTTTCATAATTTTTTAAGAAGAATGTGGAATACATTGATGCTGGCATTCCCGGCGGCCATTTTCCAAGATGGTGGCGAAAGCTCGCGATCTACAGCAGGGGACTTTTAGTATATTTTTTTTTGCGTCAAAAACAACACATGTACCAATTTTCATCTTTATGTTTAAATGTTCTAGGTCAAACCCTAAAAGTCCTGGGCTAGAAGCCACGCTTGCTTGTAATAAAAAGCGAGATAAATTAGAGTCAAGAGAAGGGAAAGGTAGAACGATATGGACCCCCCACCCCCACCTCCCCGACGCCCGCCTCGAGACGAGAGAGAGAGAGAGAGAGAGAGAGCTGTCTGGCTTTAGATATGGACCCCCCACCTCCCCGACGCCCGCCACTGGATGCTGTCGAATATATATTGTATCGCGCTAGAGGAAGAGAGACAGTTGCTTGCAATTTTTTTTGCAATTTATAATTATTATATATCTTTTTAATCCTAGGCAAGATTAGATTTCTACTTGGGAACTTAAACATTACAATTAATATTATCATATTAATCAAAAAAGAAATTAAAGTTCTCCCCGACAGAAGGCGCGCTAAGCAGAGAGAGTTTTCTAATTTCACCAATGATATCGTTTTGAAGACTCGTCTGCTTAAAAGTTAGGGAGGTTGATTTACTAATAAAATTAAATGTATTTACAAAATGAAACTCGAGTCAGCGTTTTAAAACTATAACTAGTTTGGGGCGGAGGTACCATTGCTCACTATTTGTTTGGCAAGTTTAAAATTAAATGATCACTTAACGGAACTGACATAAAATAATAGGTAGATTTTTGCAGAATTAAATTCTTTGCAAAATTAACTAATCATTTTGGCAGTTTCCGCTCTCGCTGGGTTCATATACTAATAACAGTTACGTAAGTGATAATTATAAAAATAAAATCAACAACTCAAAGATAAAAAATGAAATTTATGATCAAATTGAAACTAATTTCAATCAACGACAAACGGAATAGACTAATCATTTTGGCAGTTTCCACTTTCACTGGGTTTATCTACTAATAACAGTTTCGTAAGTGATAATTATAAAAATAAAATCAACAATCTCATAAAATCAACAACTCAAAATATAAAATGAAATTTATGATCAAAATGAATCTAATTTCAATCAACGACAAACGGAATCAACGTGTTCATCTCTCCATCCACGGAAATATGAAATTTCTACATGAAACATGAAAGTGCTATCAACCTAACCATTTTTAGAAATGTAATTTTAATCAATGAAACATACTTATTTAAAGTTAACTAATTATAAGTCGCTAATTTGATTATTATATTTAAAAAAATTATATTATTTAAGTAATAAATTTAACGATGGTGTTGATAGTACCAATAGAGTATTCAAGGATTGATTACGTTAATATCAACGTATCAAACAAAAAGTATTTAATTATAATTTGGAATTTCAATTTAAATTTATACAGTTTTTTAAATTTGCCCATTGAGATTCAGAGTCTGTCACTGGATGTTGAAGATCTCCAGTCTCTGCCAAGTGATTTAAATTTTCAGACCCTCTCTGTGGGAAAGGGGGAATTAAATTAACGAGACTTACAAACTGACATCATCCTTAAATTAAATAAGGATTATAAATGAAAAGTTAAATCAAGGTATTGAAGGTTTAATTCTAATGTTAGGAAAGAATTTTAAAATATCCATGCGGTGGCATAACTAGTTAAATATCAGCAACAGTTGAAAAACCTTGGCCTAACTTTTAGGGTGGTCTGCTACAGTATAAGGTACAATTCGTTCAGTAATATAAATCGGTTACATAATAATAAAAATATAAATTTAAATAAGATTTGCAAACGCTTCAGAAACTTCCGTTACTCGGACCCGGAGTCCCCGTCTCCCCGATACACTAAAGACCGAGGCTTAAACCTCCTGAGCGTCCGTATAGCTCGCGGCCATCTTTATTGTTTACATGAGCTCGTCACTACAGGGTAGGAAATAAGACAGGTTTACAAGTCCCAAACCAGTTTATCAATTGCTCGGACCAGTTTATTTATTCCAAAAGTTGGGGTCAGTTGTATCAGGGAGCACTTTATTAATTATGGTTTTTGGAAAAAATAGACGGTGGGACCAGTTTATAAATTTGGGGTTCCTTATTAGAATTTTTCTAGCTCAACACATTTTCTACCAATTGTACTCCTAGGTAGTTAGTACTCCTTGGCTACAACTTCCCTTCAAAAGTTTTGTATTCTATTGACTATTGATCTTGTCTAGCGTCTATACTCTAGAATGAGTCTCTTGTAGTCGACAGTCTAGACCATAGCCAGTACTAGTTGTCAGTAGTCGTATTAGGCAGTAGTGTATGGTCACATTAAAAGATTTTGATCTGGCTTACTGATAGCGAGAGAAGATATTGCCACCGAATTTATGTAAAATGTAATAAGGAATAAGGATAGTTCAGAAAAGGATCAAGAACTTCAAATATCATTAGACATGTTGATTGATATTTAGTGGCAACTAGTTGAAAAATTGTAATAAGAAATAAAAGTTAAAAGTTATGGATGGTTATATGCTACTTTTTCCTACAGTAAAAAATTCAAATTCAATTAGAATTTTCAGCATTTTTTTTTTTTTCTGAGCTTGGTCTAGGAAGGGATGTCCACACTAAGTCAACTCGCGACTTATTTACAGGTGGGCCCCTTTACAATGCATAGAGGGGTGGTGTCTAGCCCCTATGCCACAGCTAACCTACAGCGCCCTATACTAACTATTACCGTTAACCTCAGCAAGTTTTGATGGAAAGGAGAAACCGGGTTAGACCGCGGAGGAAAACTCCTCTTAACAAGCGGGGAGAGAACTTGCAAACTCTACGCAGAAGGATTTGTTCCCAGATTTTCACCCGGTGCCACAGTCCGGGATCGAACCCGGGATCCTCTTGCTGCGAGGCGAAAGCGCTAACCGCTACGCCACCCCACCCTCTTCTTTACTTTTGTGTCTTTACGTGCTTTTTATTCTCACCATTTTAGAAATTTAATTTATAGTGGGACCGGTAAAATAATAATTAATGCGAGGGTCACTGGTCCCAAGGACCACCACCACATCCGCGACACCAATTCGCCGCCGCCCACTCCGAAACAGACGAGCGCCTGAAAGGCTCAACCTATGATACAGCAGCTAAACCAAGTTTTCACCATAATAACAATAACCTCATGAAGGACAGTATAAATAATGAGTTTAAACAAACTTTTCACCATAATAACAATAACCTCATAAAGGACAGTATAAATAATGACTTTAAACAAACTTTTCACCACAATAACAATAACCTCATAAAGGACAGTATAAAATAGTGACTTAAACGAAGTTAAATCTGAATTACAATCTACCTCATTAAGCTCAAACAAACTGTTACAAATGCATAGCGCAATATTACAAGTTGCCAATGATCTTCGAATTTTATTGTTAAACCCTCACATTATCTTAAGACTCATACAGTCACTGGGTTTTTTATCTCAGGGGAGAGTATTGCTATATTCGTAATTCCCGCCTATTCCAAACACAACCTAGATGGCGCCCCATCCTCAGATATCGATTGATTGTAACCCCCATTTTCTAAGCATGAGAGAGAAATTTAGAAGAGAATTTAGAAGGGGAGTGGAAGGGGTGGTTTGGAATGTAGCGCAACGTTGTCTGCTAAACGTTATTTAGGCAGGTCGATTTCCGGTATGATGCGTTGGTAACAGAGATATTTTAGAACACGTGACCTGAAACTCGCCCACCCCAAAAAGCTCAACGCGACCTCTTGTTTGGGCGTCATCACGTTTAATAGAGTCAAAGGGGGGCCTTCCACTCCCCTTCTGAATTCTCTCTGATATAGGAGAGAACATTCCTCACTTCTTTATCCGCACTCAAGCGGCATCCTTGCCACCCAATGTAACGAATGACCATAATCATATGGTAGAATAAATCTTGGATATTGATTAGTATATCTCGCCTAATTAATCCACCAAGACTTGAACACTACAGTTAATTACTTATTTATTTATTTATTTATTTATTTTATTTAGTGGAACTCGAGGGATAGGGTTGTGAAGCCACCAGGGCTTGGGTACAACCCCCCTCCATGGTTAAAAGCAAAAACAGCATAGTAGCACATAAAAAAGAACAATATGAACAGACAGAAAACAAAAACAAAAACCAACAAAATAAATTAATTAGAAAAACACTAATGGACACACGGGCACACGGGAACTCGCGGTTAGTTAATTAAACAGTAAACCAAATTCTTACTAGATTGGTTTTATTCATAATCGGAATGCTATTTTATAAACAATGGAAAAAAACCTGAAAATTTTAAATTTGTCGGGGTCAATGAATATAGTAATACTAATTCTAGTCACTAGAGGGCGCGAAAAGTGTAATCTGGCCGAGGCCATCTTGTTTAACCTTCGCTAAAGGGTTTTTTATATAACACGATCTCGTTTGAATTATTTAAAACACGCCTAGACAACTTTTTTGCATACGAAAAAAAAACTTAGACCTCGGTGAGATTTTGTAATTTTATGCCTATATATCTAATTAACTTTTTGCTATTTATTGAATTTTTAGAATCTTGAAAATATTGGCTAGACACTATTAGATTTGACCTCGCTAATTTAGTATATAAGCCCTGTATTTCAAAATGAAAGTTATCAGTTGTTTTCTAAAGACTTCAACAATACTTCTTTAAAATGTCTTTTTCCAACGCCTCTCGTTTGCCCTGCCTGCCTGTCATCAAAATCCATCCGGCAGCGCTTACTCCCCGTAGGGCCACTCCCCAGTCGGCGGGACTGGACTTATATTGTCCAGTTGATACCGTAGTTGAACCTCACGGTATCAAAATTTTGTCGACTGGGCTAGGCGTTATGCTGCCGGCGGACAGCTACGGCCGCATTGTTGGCCGTAGCAGCTTGACGGCCCAAGGGCTGTTTGTCGCCGAGGGGACGATAGGTATGTTTATTAGTTATTTTATAATACCCGAAAGTATAATATTTCTTAACAATAATAGACGCCGACTATCGGGGCCCCCTAAAAGTGGTTATCGCCAACGTCGGGGAGACTCCCTACACTGTTCGACGGGGCGATAGAGTCGCGCAGTTGATAGTTACGCCGGTTATATTGCTAAGACCGGTGGAAGCGGCGGTAAATATTTTCAAGTTTTTAACTTAGGTTTCAACATGTAACACATTTTTATGTTGTTTCTAGAGTCTGACCCCTACATCACGCGGCAGTGGGGGGTTCGGCTCGACCGGTGTTTAATCTTTTTAAATGGTGGTGGGTTTTTCATATAAATATTTGTTATTGTATATATTATATTGTATGTTATTAAAAAATTTTTATTTCTATATTTGTTATTCTTGTCAGACTTATAATTATAGGCTTATTTTCTAACTCCACTTTAATTAACCTATCCAATGATATTATCTCTTTACTTACGCTCCGCCTAATGTGACAAGTAGGATCCAATTAAAACTGCCGCTTAACTCTCTAGTATGTTACATATAGCACGTACTAGCAATTTAAATATCATTTGCTATCATAGCCCTCGCAATATGTTGTGCCTCATTTTCTTTTTTGTTTACGGGTTAATAGTCAACGTTTTGTTAACTCTTTACGAAATTGAACGGCGAAGCAGAAAACAATTAGAAAATAAACCCAAACGTCCCTCCGCCGATTGCACTTCCGAGTCAAATAATGATACAGGGTCAACGTGAAAAATGAACTCTTTAAAACATGTTTGTTTATCCTTGCTGGTTGTTGATTATTTTGTAATATATATTCTGTATTTATTTATTACCCATATCTGTACATCTTATAAAAAGTAAATATTTGATGTCTTAAAATCTGTGTTTTTATTAACTTTAGGCCTACAGAGAGCTGGTTCAGGCCTACAGGCAAAGGATGACGTCAGGTTAAATATAGCTTTTAGTTTTGGTTTAAGTTAAGAAGATGATGTCATGAAACTAACAGGCAGGAGCTCGGGCTAGTCCAGACTTGTCTGAAAAGTTTGGTTTGAGTCTGGAGGATAAGGGTCTGGCCGCCATCTTGGATCCGTGGCTATTTGTATAGTCCCTACTACTCTTGGACACCAGTCTGTACACACTGGCTTCTAATCACCACCATCTTCTGGTCTTTGTCCACCCTACATGGACACCAGTCTGTACACACCACCATCTTCTGGTCATTGTTTTTGTCCATCCCACATGGACACCAGTCTTGCACACCTGGCTTCTACTCCATCATCATCGTTAAGGTTAAGACATACGCGGCGATCGGACAGGGTTACGAGAAACGTCCGGCCTCCCTAAGGTGGGGCTTCCACCAAAGGTTCACGCAATTGCGCTGTTCTTATCCATAGCAGCGATTCGAAACCCTTATATACTACCTATTTTAGTAAGGCGAAGCAACCGGCGTATGTTTCATTTCAAACGCCAATATTAGTCAAGTCTCTCAAGAATGTTTAATTGTTCTTATTTAAAACGATGTAACGTTCAATAAGGCGAATAACTAACGAAGAAAATATTAAATATTAATTATATTTATTTTAATATTTAAGATAATCTTGTTTCTCAATTCAAAATTAATACGGAAAGAGTTAAAAAGCAGCCTATGTTTTTGTCTGTGTGTGTCCGTCCGTTGTTACAGTAGTGCGCTGCGTTAGAAGTTCGTTTTGTTTTGATGTGTAAAGAAATCCTACAGAACCATAATATTCCCTTTATCCTTAATATAAAGTGAATATGTAGAAATATTTTTCGTAATTATGATGCATTTAGTACTTTTGTAGCTTTAAAGCTCTATTTCATTTTGATATTCCAAAGATTTTTTTAAATATTATTATTTAAAATGGATGTTTATATATTACTTAAGCTATACTAGATCTGTTTATAGCATAATCCTTTCTAGAGTGAATACAAGCACAACGCTACTATGTTGGTCAAATTTCCTTTTATTTGTCAATAGGCCTAGTGAACCAAAAAGTAAACGCTTGGTTTTCGTTTCTGTAATGCAGAGACATTAACGGTTCAGAGTGAGCCGAAAGTTAAATACACTTTTAAATAATTAGGCTTAAATCTGGGCCGCGTTCAGCAGAGCCCAGCGCTGTGAACAGTGTCCTACATAACTGGATTTTGTTCATGAATTATGACGTCATGGTGCTCAGCGCTGAGCTAGCGCGGTATTCAAAGAAAATAGTCGGCTGTTTGGATAACGTGACGTAAAACGCGTAGTTCTCAGCTTGGCGAAAAAACCATGGAGGAATTAATACAAATAGCTTGATGATTCTGATGTGACTATAGCTATTTAATTGGCGTGAAATCAGTTGATCACGCGAGAATTTTAAGAGATGTGTTAGTTTAATTATAAAAGTTGATCTCTATAAATATGTTATCATACAATTTTTGTTAAGCTTTGGTTCCTTGCACGCTTTATTGCGCTAGCGTCATTTATAAAACGAGGATGACCGGAGAAAAGCTATGACGACAGAGCTCACCGGTAAACATTTCCAAAATCCGCTGTCTTTTTTGGTGAGCTCTGCTGAACGCAGCCCAGACCAGTGAAAGGTCTGATCGTAATCGGATTATAGCTTCGTGTTTTCATGCTTTTTATGATGCGCATTTACTTTCAGTGTGTGTAGCCACAAATAAGCTTTGGTGTTATGTAACGTTAACAGTCATGTTGACTAAGAAAGTCGTTGAGGTGAAACGAGAGGATAGTGTTTACATGGCAACCCTGTTGTGAATATGGCTTTGAACATAGAGGGCATACAGTTGAGGAGTAGAAAATTGGGGTAATATCCCTCCATTTGCCGTTTTTCCCCCATCGGATGATTTTAATGTGTACAAGTATATCATTATTGGATGTAAAATGTCGTCTGATTTACAGTATATTTGCTATGCTTTGTATACTGCTGTAACATTTCATAAATTTTAACTTAAGAAACATTTCCATATCTGTGTAAATAAGTTTGTAAGTAGTCGTCTTGACTCGGAGAGGTAATATTTTGGTTTTCCCAACTTGTATTGTTATATATTAATTTACTAAATACTATACTCATAGAAATACTAATTTAATTGTCGCTAATTACATTTTACAATTATATAAACCAAAATAGTGTTAATTACAACCCCGCCCAACCTCAAGCTTAGCTTACATGGGTGGGGATCATGTTCACTTACGTAAAATTGTCACATTCTCTTGTTATTTAATGTGGACACACTTAAAATAAAAAAAATAGATATAAACTGGAGCGGAAAGTTCTTCGCGTCCAACGAGCCGATTGCCTCCCGTTTCCGGATGCTCTTGCCAAGGTCCTTGATGTCGCCCCGCACGGCCACCAACGCCGCTTCGGCTTCTCCCCCCACCATTGCCGTCCCTCCGGTCTCTGCCTTCCCTCCCCTTCCTACCCGCCATGCCCCCTCGTCGGCCCCTTCACCGTCGGCGCCCGACCCGGTCCCGGTTCCAAGTCCACCGCCCGTTCTTCCACTCCTGGCCCGGCAGTTCCCCCGCCCCGCCCGTTTCCTTGGTCGTTCTCGGCCACCCTGCAATTCCGCCCTCCCGCCGCCTTTGGCCTTGGGGGTTCCCCGTCATCCTTCCTACCTGCCCCTGGCAAGCCCTCCTTCACCGAGCCTCAAGCCATGAAAATTATGGCCATGCTGGCCTCGGTTGTGGTCCGTTGCGTTGCGGTCGAAGACATGCAGTCCCGGCTCAGTATCTTGGCCGACGCTGCTCACAGTTTCCTGGGCCTCCAATTCGGTGCCAATCACCTTCTTGAAATCATGACGAAAAGGTCTCTCCCTGACGACGGCCCGTCCTCCCCCGTCTCGCCCACTGGTCGCGATTCACCCTCGGCGGGTCCGTCTTCCGCCTCTCCGCGCACACATCCTCGCATGGACACTTCCGACGGTTCCCTCGATGCCTAGGCGGACTGCGAGTCACATTCTCCAGTGGAATGTCCGGGGCGTGTCTCCGAACTTTGGATTCTTGGCGGATGTCATAATCTCATATAACCCTCTCATCGTTGCTCTGCAGGAGACTTGGCTCTCCCCCTCTAGCGGCATCAACCTCTCCTTCGGTAAATACACTGACCACCGCCTCGACCGTCCTAACCGCCCCGGGGGCGGCGTGGCTTTACTCATTGACTCTAGCCTCCCCACGCGACCTCTGGCCCTACCCGAACTGGCTCCGCTGGAGTGCATCGCGATGTCGGTCTTACTGGACGGTTCTTGGACCACAGTTGCGGCCGTCTACAACCCTCACGGCTCAGTTTCCGCTCGCACGCTGGACCTCCTCCTAGGCTGTCTCCCGTCGCTCTTCCTCCTCATGGGCGACTTCAAAGGTCACCACCCCTCATTTGGGGACACCGTCATCACACCTGCCGGTTGCCGACTGGCTCACTCTATCCCTCTCCCACAAATAATTTATTATTAAGAGCAATCTCAACGATACCAAACTCGAAGGCTTTTATTATCGGACTATATTATGGAATGAGCAAACCTCATAGCTGTGATCAGTTTTTATCATTAGTGACCGAAGCATCTGGTAGAAAACGGTTTTATTTTAAATGGAGCAACAAATTCAGTCGAGATATTTGGATTTGTATGTGACACTCCAGCGAGGGCATTTATAAGCAAAGTTAAGGGTCACAATGAGTACTATGGCTGCGATAAATGCACTCTGGCAGGCGTAAGGCGTAGGAAAAGGCTCTGTTTCCCGTTAGTTGAGCTTTTGAGTTACGAACAGACGCTAACTTTAGAAGTAAAGCTTAAGCATGTCACCACCACAGAACCAATATTTTGGAAACATTAACAAATATTGATATAGTCGATGACTTCCCATTAGACTATATGCACGTTGTTTGTTTGGGAGCAGTTAAGAAAATTTTGAAATTATGAATGGGTGCCGAGGGCAAAAACTCACTTTATAAACTGAGACCTGATCAGATATTAGAGGTATCCTCTCAATTGGAATCTTTAGCTCCTGTGACATGTTCAGAGTTTGTGAGGAAGCCTTGAAAGATTTAGAGAGATTTAAAGCTACCGAGTTTCGTAAATTTTTGCTTTATTCTGGAATCGTAACTTTGCATAATATACTTCCTAAAGCTCATTATGAATTGTTTAGATTTCTACATGTGGCCATTCGTATTATGGCAATGCCCGAGAAAAACATTGAAATGCTTAATTTTTTCTACAGAGCTGCTGAAGTATTTCGTGCAAACTTTTGATGGCAAACATCTTATTTCTTATAATGTGCATGGTTTACTCCATTTAGCTAGAGACTGTGTAAAGTATGGCAATTTAGATTCTTTTAGTGCTTGTCAGTTCGAGAGCTATCTTTTTACTTTGAAAAATAACATAGCCAACACAGGTCACGCTTTAAAACAGGCAATTAATCGAATAAGAGAGGAAAGAAGAATTGATAGCCCAAGTCTAAACAAAACCATGGCACTACACTTGGTGCACGAGACTGGGCCACTTTTATAGGGATGCTGCAATCCTCAGTACAAGAAGGTTATGCAGCAGGACTATCCACTGTCAACCTCAAAACGTGATCACTGCTGTATTTTGAAAGATTCTTCAATCGTAATAATTGAAAACATCACTTCCGATGAAAATGACACCTCAAAAACAATAATAGTCGGAAGAAAATTCTTGACAGTTCAAGACTATTTTATTTCTCCATGTGAATCTTCCAGAGTCGGTGTCTACCGTGTAACCCAACCATCTGCTCTGATGAAGTGGACTCTTTGTCAAGTAATGGCGAAAGCCATTAAATACCCGATAGATGGCTCAAATGCGTTCGTCGTAATTAGACTTTTACATAGCTGTACTGAATGAAAGGTAGGGCGGATATTTTATAAAAACATAAACGCCCCACGACTATCACTTTGAAAAATTTAAACTTGAAATTTTATAATTTAATCGATGCATGCATGCATGAGTTTGTTCCTCCAAACCTTTTCAGTTGCTACAATTTTAACTCTATTTATAGGCACTTATGGGCGGTAACTTTAAAGTTGTTGAGTTCGTTCATGGTGGCGTGACTGTCGTACCGCATTCTTGGGTATATACAGATGATCCCAAAACGAAATGTTACTGGCCAGGTGACAAGGTTGCGTCACGTCAAGCGAAGAAAGAAACTACGCCATCTATAGACGATTGGGAAACTTTCGAAATCACCGTTATAGTAACTTGTGGTAATTATTTTAAAATTCAACTTAAATTTTTCATGGTATAAAATGTTCGTTATTTCAATTATTTGAGAAACCTTTGACGAAGCGTGGAAAAAAATGGTAAAATATGTCAAGGACACGGATATTTCCACAACTGAAAATGAAACCGGACGCGGGAAAAGGAAAAAGAGAAATCATAGAACTGTTGGAAGAACTGAAACTGACACAGAATCTGAGGACGGCGAGCACTCAGAATCTCCTGAAAAAATTCCTCAACTTCCAGTTCTAAACTCTGTTCTGACCCCTTTAACAGCTACCAAAGGTATGTGGATTTTGAGAATTATTTCTGAAATATTTCTGAAATTCAACACCATTTTTATAGGCGATGTAAAAAAACCAAAATCACGAAAACTTATTTCCGGTCAAAACTATAATAAAAGTCCTTCAAATGTATACGGACATAATTTTCAAGTTAATTGTGATCGTGAACACTCAACGAAGACTTCTGAATATGGACACTCTTCGACCCCATTTGAACATCAAGGTGGACACTCTTCGAGCACCTTTGACCATCAAAGTGGACACTCTTCGAGCACATTTCAACTTCAAGATCGACAATCTCCTAGTAAAATACAAGGAGGGCAATCTCAGGGTAATTTTAAAGATGGAATATCCCGAACTAATTTCCAAGTTGGACAATTAGTAACTTATAATGAGCAGAGCCTCAGATTTTTTTTTTTTAAATTTGGACAATCTCCGACTGTTTTTCAAGATCAACAATCTAGTAATATTCAAGTTGGTCCATCTCAAAGTAATTCTGTTCGTGGACGCTCTCCGTCATTGGACGTACGTGGCCAATCTCCGTCATTGGACGTACGTGAACGCTCTCCGTCATTTGACGAACGTGGACGCTCTCCGGCATTTGACGAACGTGGACGCTCTCCGTCATTTGACGAACGTGGAGGCTCTCCGTGATTTGACGAATGCAAATCAAAATGACAAATAAAATGTTTAAATGCAATGTTTCATCTACTGTTTTGTATAAACACAGAACGTTGTCCATAGTAGCTAGCATCACAGTAAATACAAAGCCTGAATTACTAAAGGAGTACATTTTTACATTGGAATTTAGTGGCAATTAAGCTATTATGGACTAACATGTACTACCTACATCTCCTTAACTAAGGAAACCACTAATATCCTGTTAATATCAAAGAAGGTTTTTCAAATTACTTATGATATCTTCAGAATATACCAATAAAATTTGTGATTTGTGGGATATTCTAGGAACATTTATAGGAACAAACATCAGTCGATAAATTTCAGCTTTTGTTTCCGGTATATACTCAGAATATACCCTTATATTATAATACCCTTATAATTACATCTGATGTACTGAGAATGTACTTAGGGTGTAATTGGGCCAAAAGGAAAATCCCTCAAACACCCCAGAAATGTCCATTGAATAATTTGACAGGTTTATATGGGATGTCTTAGGGATATGGAAAATGATGACATTTGGGTTTCGTGGGACATTGAAAATTGATCAATTTCGGTTTTTTAGATATTCCTGGAATATTACGCATATCCAGGGCGGACGTACGTATAATGCACTGAGTACCTTTTGTGTTTGCTGGGTACCGCTGTTGTTAAAGCAGAGTGTCTAAAGGTTCTTATGGTGTATTTTAAATACGAAGCAGAAACCGTTATGCAAAATTCTACAGCCTTCACTGACGGTGGTTCTAACGTCATTAATGTCTTCCCTAAGCGCTACCCTTGCCACTGTCACCTAATTAACTTAATACTAGTCCATTCTTTTGACTCGAAAAACCTTCGGAAATGGCCTGAAATAGACAATGTCCTTTCTGGGGTAAAAGAACTAGTGACGTATATAAAAAAGCCAGGTCTTAATTCTCGACTCACTACATCCTTCAAACAAGACGTTCCCACACGTTGGTGCGGTAAACTGATAATGCTAGAATCATATCTGAAGTCGTCCGAGGAGCTACAAGAACTTTTATTAGAAAAAAGAAAATTAGATAAGCGGAACGGGACATTTGGGCGCCGGTCATTTAGGCACCGCCGCTTAGGCGCCGGGACAGTTAGGCGCCGCGACATTTAGGCTCCGCGACAATTTGGCACCGAGACAATTAGACGCCGAGACAATTAGGCGCCGCGACTTTGCCGTAAAATTTTCGTGAAAGACATGAGATATTTAATAAAAGAACATGACAAGTACTTTAGGTTCATATTCTTTTTATTCAACTGACATCAGATTTCAACCATGTTGTTGTTTATCTTCATTGACTTCCCAAATCAATATGCCTTGCCTTTTCCAAAATATTGTTGTTTATTTTCATTGACTTCCCAAAATAATATGCCTTTTCCAAATTATTGTTTATCTCTTTGAATTTCTAAAATAATATGCCTTTTGCAAGATATTGTTGTTTATCATCATTGACTTCCCAGAATAATATGCCTTTTCCAAATTATTGTTTATCTTCATTGACTTCCCAAAATAATTTGCCTTTTCCTAAATATTGTTTTTATCTTCATTGACTTCCCAAAATAATATGCCTTTTCCAAATATTGTTGTTTATTTTCATTGACTTCCTAAAATAATATGCCTTTCCAAAATATTGTTGTTCATGTTCGTTGACTTTCCAAAATGATATGCCTTTTCCAAAATATTGTTGTTTATTTTCATTGACTTCCCAACTTAGGTGAGGTTAGGTTATGTTTTTCTTTTATTATAGGATTTTTTTGTAAAAACAAGTAAGGTTTCGTGTCCTTTAATGGGGATTGCGAACATAGTCAACAGGGACAATACACGGGTTGCCAAATTTAGAGGTCATTACGGATTTTTAGAAGAAATAATGGAAAAACTATTGGCACGTAAATGTCTCGCCTATATGTCGCGGCGCCTGAATGTCACGGCGCCTAAATGTCACGGCGCCTAATTGTCACGGCGCCTTATTGTCTTGGCGGCTAAATGGCGACGCCTAAATAACCAGCGCCTAAGTGGCGGCGCCTAAATGTCACGGACCGCGAATTTCTATAGTTTGAACGATCCGAGCGAAGCGACGTACCGCGCGCGAGCGTTACGTAGCTTGCGACGCGGAAAAAAGCCATAGTGTGGACTAACCTTAATAAACTAGATACCACTTCTTGCATTAGCGAAAAATACAAGGATTGGAATTAATGCGTGTGCTTCTAATAATAGCCCAAGCTATCGCTTGTCGCAGTAAGGCAGCCTATATGGCACTGGCAAGCTTCAAAGTTTTAAAATTACCGTCGTGGAGAAGTATTCAAAGCAAAATGGGCCGTCACATGGAAGAACCAGGAATTAACCTCGAATATTTAAAACAACAGAAGGAACTGTACGACCACTTTGTTAAGGATCAGCTTGCTTTAAGGAACCCAAAGGGGATGGAATTCTGATATTTGACGAGGTTTCCGTTACTTCCAAGGTGTTGTGGAATAGCAAAACCACACGCTCATAGGTCTAGCTACAGCTGTAGACCAATTACCAACATTGGACGATGTATTTGCTCAATTTGAAGAGAAAGATATCCCAAAAGCTGCGTACATGCTACAGTTCTTATGGAGAGATTTAACCTCTGGTTTCTACATCATTGGGCCATATTTTTCTGCTGAAAAAACAACCGATTCACATTACATAGTAGCATCCTTGTTAGAGACACCAAGAGCTTTCCATCTAGTTGGCTTCAAGGTTTCGGTTCTTTTATGTGATGGAGCCAGCTCTAATCTAAGTTTAATCAAAATGACACAACAGCGCTTCGGAGCTTATGGAATAAAATTCTCAGGAAATGGGGATATTGATGCATCAGTTGAGCCATGGTTTAAGAATCCATTCTAACCCAGTGATCGTATCTTTTGGATTATTTGCTCATCTCATGAGGTATTTCAACAAAGCGATTTTCTAAATCTTGAAATAAATTAAATTCAGTTGAATTTTCTATTTTCGTAACAGATGAAAAGCTTGATTAACGCTTTGTTCGCATCAAAAAAAGGTGGAACAAGGAACTTCAATTTAAATGGAATAAAATTTGGATGGGATCAGATCATAGCGATGAAGGCCCGCGAAGACGAAAGAAGAGATAAACAAATTCCAAGGCTAGTTCCTAAACTTTTAAGCTAGATTCCCACTCGACCGAAAAAACCCGGCGGAAATCACACAGCCAACGGTAGAAATTTTAACTTACGCCGGCGTCCGGCGGGAGACCGTTCACACTTCGACTGAATTTTCAGTTTGGCGGTAGATATTTTTGGGTTACGTGACAGATTTGAGTTGTTTCCACAACATGTATTTCACACTCTGAATTGCTATCTTTGTCCCCTTGTCGCTTAGATCGTAAAATAAGGGATATTTTCTAACCTCCTCAGTAAAGTCTTCCTTATTAACATCTTATCTCTTTTTACTTTCGTAAGTTTAATTTTTCTTTCTTGGTGGTATGTTTCCAATAAGCCTTGGTCAACCACAAAAAATTGCGGCTATCAATCGATCTCGCGTGTGCGTGCGCTCTTGAAATTTATGATGTTGTCAGTGGGATAATTTCATTGGCTGGGCCACCGGCGTAACGCCGAACACGACCGAAAAATAGAACACAACTTACGCCCGACAGAACGGTAATTCCGTCGGACTCGGCGTAAAGATTTTTCGGTCGAACCCCTTTCTGCCGGGTTTCCGTCGTGTTTTCCGTCGAGTGGGAATCTAGCTTAACAGAGCTACATTGATCGAGACTCGTGGACGAAATTAAATGTTAAGCCAGCAAAAATTATGCAGGTGTGTAACTCTTGCCGCAAGGTCGGTGTAGGGTAACTTTATGCGGAAATTTTAGAATCAAGTAATTTATAGCAAGATGATGTAATGTCCGAAATATACGAATATGCAAATCCTTGTGGTCCACTACCGCCAGATTCGGAAGAAGCTAAGGCTACGTACAACTACCTCAAGGCACTTAATTTGTTATTTGAAAATGGCATGTTAAGCAAAACGAAAATCCGTCATAAAAACGATACAGCACTTGTAAATATTCGAGAAGGATTTTCCTTTCTCAAGAATTGGCTTCTAAAATTAAAATTTTGGTAAACTAAAACATGCATATGAAACTCCAAATACTAATATATCGATATGTCTGGTAGTTTTGAGATCCTTAGTAATGTCCACTGTTGTTACAACACTGGTCTTCTCAACCTCTTCTATCACGTTTTTCGAGATTTCAATAGATATCCCTAGATTAGCCGGCTCTGTAATTTTACTTTTCTTGATTTCTTCTAAAGCGTCCTAACACGAGAGATATTATTTTTAATTGGGGGCTAACATTATAACATGACACTAAGAACTTACAACAATTGACTTCGGCCTCCCAACAAAAGTGACCTTTTGTAAATCTGAAGAACTACAAAGAATCGCCCCTAGAGTTTCTTTTAAGTACTTTTCATCAAATTTAATGCCTGAAACAATAATAAAATATTATATTAGCACGCGCTTTATACAAATTTGTCAATAGATAGTTGGGTACTGGCAAGCTGGCTCCCAAGTTCTGTAAATATTCACTTACCTTCTTCAATCTTTTTTCGTTGGACCTTTGTGGGTTTCTTTTAATTGATTTTTTTTGATATAATTATGATCTACCAAAATATCCATAATTACGCTTTTATTCTTGATTTTATTAAAGAGAAATCGGGTTTACATCACCAATGGTAAGGAAAATGCACATGTCAAGGTCTCCTTGACAGACCAAGGGCCAAAATCGAACATTTTCCAACCGGGTTTAACATGTTTTTTATTATTATTTTTCTGGGGCGAGATGGCGCGAAGCAGTGTATCCAATGAATGACGTCATATTTTTACCAGGATATTCCTCCGCTTTCGAGCCCCCCCATAGCCATTACGGATAGGGAGAGGGAAAGGCTTTACAAAACGACTCCGTACCCAGGGACAGGCTCCAACGATCCCCGTTGACTTCCAGCAGCCCCTTTTATCGGAATTGTATAATATAATTGTAAAATTTAACCTGCAAGCCATAAATGAATTTTTATACCACGGACTCGTCTTCCGTTCTCGTGTAGCAAGCCCGAGTGGCCGTACCGACATCCTCTCCCACGGCCGATACCACGGCCTCGGGGTGGCATGATATCCCCACGGTCTTGGTGTGGCATGATATCCCCACGTTCTTGGGGTGGCACGATACCACGGCCTCGGGTCCTTCCAGGTGGAGGTATCGGCCCAGGGCCTTGGGGCCTTCCAGGTCGTCGACCTATCGCAGCCCCACGGCCTCGGGCGGGTCGCCCTATGGCCCTATTAGGACCTCGGCGGCCCCTAGCGCGCCCTCTTGCGCTAATAGCTTCATCCCCATAAAAAACTTGAACGGTTACCGTTGTATTTTCGGTTTAGTAGTAGACCTCTTGACTCGAAGAGGTAATATTTTGGTTTTTCCAACTTGTTCTTTTTCGTGAAATTACCTGGAAAATGACTTTGACGGAGTTTAGAGAGGCTGAAGACTTATGGTTGTTTCATGGTGCGCGTATTTGACTGCCGCGTATCATTGAATCCCTGGAATATGCATTGAGTTTTGTTATTGAACTCCAAAAAATACCTCGAAATTTTAAAAAATTTAGCGAGGCAATTTGATTTCAGTGGGAAACAACAGTTTTTGGGTTTACGAAAAATGGAAAAAATTGAGCGATAAATTTGTGTTTAAAAGATAATGGTTCAAATGAAGAGTTGACTTGTTTATAGCTCAATAATATCCTGAAGAAATATCCCTTTTGACATTCCCAAACTTCTCGTAGATGTGATGTTGAAAGTTTGGGTGTTTCCTTTTAAGTCATGATGTAAAATAGATACACGTTTCAGTAAAGGGTGAATGAAAAGGTCTGACATATTTTGATAATAAGAGAGATTTTATATTTAAAAACAATTTATAATATTTGCAAAAAAAAAGAAATTTATCATTGAAAAAAAATTGCATATAAATTAAATAAATATTTAAGATGAAGAACAATTAAAAGGATCAAATCTAAATGGCGCTCCTGTAAGGAAATGATTTAAAATTAGAATCATGAGATGCGGGAAATTCTGTAACTTTTTAGCTAGTTATTGCAGATGTTAACACACGATGTTATGGCAGCGAGAGATATGCAGGGTGTTTTAGAAAAGTCTGGCTAAATTTAGGTAGCGTGTTCTTGGAGTCACTCCGAGTGAAAAATTCCAAAGAACCATGTACCTAAATTACGCCATTTCAGAGTTATGAGCTTTCAAAGTAGCCCCAAAATCCAAAAAATTGTGAAACTTGTACTGTGTTAATAACAATTAAAAGTACCTGTGCTAATGACCATTAAAACAACCTTTGTTAATGAAATGTAAACATGTTTCTTAGCGACAGCACACTTCTACACACAATCGCCCCCTTCTGTTTCCAAACTTTTAGTCTCTCATTTCTTTCGGTTGGCTTATGCAATTGAGCGTTTAATCAAAAACGAGATGAGCAGCCATAATACAAGTTTCACAATTTTGTTGATTTTTGGGCTACTTTGAAAGCTCATAACTCTGAAATGGCGTAATTTAGGTACATGGTTCTTTGGAATTTTTCACTCGGAGTGACTTCAAGAACACGCTACCTAAATTTGGCCAGACTTTTCAAAAACACCCTGTACATAGATGAATATAAAGTTATTTAACACATGAGATGGGCACAAACCCTTAAGCCCATAGTTATCAATCACGATAACTCGCTAAGAAACTTACAGTATTTCTTCCCCCTCCCATCCAAAGGGTGGTAGAACCAAAGTACAGTGGGCTATGTGCGTGAGTGGAAAATGTTCTATGAAAGTTTTGCCACAGTATTTATTTACGCGTATTTATTTATTTAAGGGGTCATCCGTCAACGACTTTTCTTCTGACCTGGATGGCAAAATGTCAAAGAACATTTATGACTGAAAAATTCCCCATAAACACAACCATTGTACTTCGGTCTTACCACTCTATTTGGAAATAATACATTACTTAAATTTCGAGCTAGTTCTCCTTCAATCTCAGCGCCTTGAGCTTGCGCAGCAGCCTGCGGGACAGGCTCCAACAATCCCCGTTGGCTTCCAGCAGCCCCTTTTATCGGAATTGTATAATATAATTCTAAATTTTAAACTTTAAGCAATAAATGAATTTTTATACCACGGACTCGTCTTCCGTTCCATTGTACAGATTGGCAGTACCGACATCCTCTAGCACGGCCGATACCACGGCCTCGGGGTGGTATGATATCCCCACGGTCTTGGGGTGGCATGATACCACGGCCTCGGGGCCTTTCAGGTGGAGGGATTGGCCCAGGGCCTTGGGGCCTTCCAGGTGGAGGTATCGGCCCAGGGCCTTGGGGCCTTCCAGGTGGAGGTATCGGCCCAGGGCCTTGGGGCCTTCCAGGTCGTCGACCTATCACAGCCCCACGGCCTCGGGCGGGTCACCCTATGGCCCTATTAGGACCTCGGCGGCACCTAGCGCGCCCTCTTGCGCGAATAGCTTCATCCCCATAAAACACTTGAACGGTTACCGTTGTATTTTCTGTATTTTATCATTGTTTTTACCTCAGTATTTTTCTGAGACTCCTTATCTTCCATTTTTTAATTTGATCTGTTTTTATTGCAAATTACTAAGTTGTACCTGCCTGAACAAACTTTGCAAGTTTTATATCTAGATAAACAGTTACTAGCCATGTGTCCCTTCTTAATACAGATATAACATCTACCTTGCTCATTTACTAATCTTTTCTTCTCATCTAGACTAAACTTGTGGAAGTTAGTGGATGAGTGATTTTCGTTTCAGCAAAATATAAAGTATAATGATCCTCTGTTTTTGATACTGATTGAAGTTTTTATTTTGTACATTTTCCTGACTTTTAAAATTACCTTGACTTTGCAATTTTTCCTGGCATCTAAATTTACCGTCATATTGCGGTTTGGTTACACTTGTTTGCAACGCTGAAGCAGAGGCTAATTTTGGCCCGTCATTTGATGATTTAAACTCTTTTGTTTTTGTGTTTTCTTTACTTTTTGAACCTAACATAGCGGACGTTTCTCTTGCGTCTAATTGTTTAGCTTAGAACAACATTAATTTCTCTATGTTTAATTCTGCATCATAAGCTCCGCTCAAGCTAAACTGAACTCTAATTTCTTGGGGTAGGCTGTCTAAAATTGATGGGCAAGCGGAATATCCGCTCAGCGACTTGTCAACCCCCAGTGACTCTTAACTTCTCAGACTAACTTAGCATATGGTTTCGAGACTGCGTAGACCTTTTACATCATTTGGGTCAATAACTGCTCCAAATGTAACAAATTTTGTATGTGCATATGCATAACAAATCCTGGTTTATCGTATTTTTTCTGTAAAATCCTAATATCCTCATCATAACTAGCGTCTGAGACATGTAATCCAGTTAAACTATCTTTTGCTTCTTCCCATAAATGGGATTCTATTTGAGAAAGTTTTTCCGTGGGAGATGAATTTGCTCTGCTTACCGCTAGCTGGAATCGGCTAAAAATCCTTTATATTATTATTATTATTATTATTATTATTATTGAGGGGGATCCACGCTCTAGCACCGATGCCAAAGGCATATTGAGCAACCTCATATTCAGGCCTTGAATAGGCCCGTAGCCGCAGCGTAGCGAAGAATTCGCTCCACCGTAATAGAGGAGACCCGCGAGGGCTCCACAGTGTGTGAATCAAAATGTTCTAGTCTAAGCGAGGCGAAGCAGTCGCACTCGCAAAGTACGTGAGCGGATGTTTCTTCCTTCTCCTGACACGACCTGCAGAGAGGGTCGTCAGCAAGACCCATCAGATGGAGGTGCCTATTAAGCCTACAGTGTCCGGTCAGAAGACCGGTGGCCAGCCTAATATCCCATCTGCTGAGCGAAATCAGGTCTCTGGCGCGAGTCCTGCAGGGGCCCTTGACTAACTGTTTTGTCTGTCTCTGGCCCTCCATGTTATGCCAGAGCTGGTTTTGTATGACAGTAAGCCTGTCATGCAGACTCCGATTGACATACCCATAGGGGATGGGGACGGCCGGCGCCGGCCCCAAGAGCTTGGCCTCCGCGCCCCTTTTCGCAAATCTATGGGCTTGCAAATTGCCGTAATTTTCCAGGATATCCTTGACCAAATTTTCGCAATATCCCTGACCATTTTAAGGTGTTTACCAGAGCCCACTTTTCACACCTGGCTCATATTTAGCATTACTCGAATCAATCATGGTTTGATATACCAAACGAAATCCCTGACATATCCCTGACTTTTTAGGAAAATGTTTTAAATCCCTGACTTTTTCCCCTATTTTCCAAATCGCTGACTTATTCAGGTTCTCCAGTTTATCCAGGTTCCGTACGAACCCTGCTCATTTACAAATTTAATAGGGTCGGGTCGGGCCGGGCTCATTTTCAAATTTAATAGGATCGGGTCGGACCAAGCTCATTTACAAATTTAATACGGTCGGGTCGTGCTTGTTTACAAATTTAATAGGATCGGGTCGGGCCGGGCTCATTTTCCAATTTAATACGGTTGGGTTGTGCTCATTTACAAATTTAGTTGGGTTGGGTCGGCTTATGTTTATAATTTCGGGCCGGGTCGGGTCGAAAAGAAAGTCGACCGGACTCGTCTCTAGAGCGCGGTGACCGAATGAAAGACACACGTCCTGTGTTTTACATCTCCGTGACGTTCCTCTTCACTCTTAGGCTTGAAAACAAATTTATAAATGTCTCAATTTAGTTGTAAGATTACGCCTTTTACTGTAGAAACTTCTACAAAATTGCTTTTTTATAGTTTAAGCCTACTTGAACGTTACCAACTAAATTAGATTTTCTAAATTGCAAATGTTTATATTTAGATCGAAAATAAGTTTATTTGGACTCGCTTTATTTGAATTGTTTAATACAAAGTTATAACAATGGAAATTTAGCACACCTTGATCAATCAACTCCGCCATTTTTCACCGTCTTTTGTCTTTTCTTCGTATTTATTATGGGTCCCACCTTCAAAAAAATGACGAGTAACTGTAGCGAAGCTTGCCATATTTTGGCCGCTCACGAGCTAGTAACGGGTATGAAAATTATTGTCAACGTGCTGCACAGCTTGGACAAGAAAATGACCTTGGCGAAAGACGGGTAAATTATACTAAGTGAACCCTAATTAACTTAAATAATAAACGTATTACGTCCCAAAGTGAAGAAAACCCGGATAAATGTGGTCACTTCTCGCAAACCAGAGAATACTCTTTGTGTTCAAAGTTTTTGCCGGTAAAAGAAGGTAGTTGCCAAAACGATTTTGAAATGGACCTGGAGATCCTGCAATAGAAAATGTTGGAAAATGTTGCGAGAAATTCCAATGGATCAAACTCAATGATTTGCTTAAAACGAGAAAATTTCAATTGTTACATGGTAATGACACCAATCACCTTTGCTGAAAGAGACGCGCAATGTGATATGTAGAGGCGCGAACTAAATCGAGCTTATCTTCCATCCGATAGAGATAATGTTACAAGTTTTACTGTAGATGAAAACGTAAGTTTATAAGGTATGTTCCAAAAGTATGAGACTTCCAATACTTAGTAATGCTACTGAGAGACTTTCAAATGAGAATAAAGAAAGAGAGAATTGCTTAACTACACTCGGTGGTTAATTTTGCGGGACTTTCTATTTTGAACGCGAATTCCTAAGTCTTTGACAGCCGCGCCCCACGGCCCCCACTCACCAGGCGTCACTTTACGAGATCTACCTTACTCAGCACTTCGTGTCAAGCTCCATCTTGTAACCAGTGACAAACTTATGGTGAAAATATATTACGAACTATTACGGTTTGGGTGGGTGTCTTGTGGCGGAGTATCTCTCTTAGAGAGACGCCATCCGGTGGCGGATTCTTTTATACTCCGCCCATATGGCTACGGACTAATGTTTACGGATTGTGTGATAGCCCATTGAGTGTCGTACTTTTTGTTGTTATGTTGCTGACAGTGCGTCAGTAAAATTTGCTTGCAACAAATTGAAATGATTGACCGTGATCAACCGGCATTGCCCAAACTTGTCATTGTGAAAAACCCGTAGAGCCTAGAACTGCTAATATTGAAATGAAAAGTGCCAATGAATTCGTTCCATATACTTCCTCAATTTTGTACGTTCTTCTAAAAGAAAAGGTTGGTATCATCAAAAGATCGCTTGTTTGGTTTGGTTTTTCGCGATATCGAATGATGTACGTATAAGATCTGGGTGGTATTAGTTTGACCCGCTATGGAGTTTGCGGGGCTGTCATCGTGCCAGAGTATCGCCTCTGTCTGTATAAAATGTCTGTAAAACGAAGTCAGTTAGAAGGTCGGCTCTTCGTTATTGATGAAAAAACACAATTTCCACCGTCGGAAAGACCCGTACATTAAATGAACCAAATTTATAATCTAGCATCGCTTGAAATGTCGAAAATTTAAGAAATGATATCTTAGTGACGTCAAGACAAATATTGCGTTGTTGCGTGACGTGCTTTTTAGGAGAGTGATGGTCTGAAAAAACGTGGCAAAGTGTGGTCTGGGGAAGGAGAGGGGTAAGGATATTCTATTTATACGCCCATAAGTTTATAAGATATGTTCTATAAGTATGACACTACCTATATTTCGTAATGTTAGAAGTATTACTGAGAGCTAGTTCGAGAAGGAGAACGACGGAAGCGAGTCAATTGAATATCTACACTCGTGGTGGTTTATTTTGCTGGACTTCCATCTAGTTCCTATTTCGTCCGCATTCCTTAGCCCCCTTTGACAGCAGCACCTCACCCACCAGGCGTATGTCGCTTTACCCTTCGAACCTATAACCTACCTCACTCACTCACTTCGTGACAAGCTCCAGTTTGTAACCAGCACACAAACTTATGGCCAACATATCTTTTGAACTCGTGATAATAGTGTCCCTACTAAGAGCTGGAGCGTTGATATGATGTGGCTTTGATATGGGTCTCGACAATCTTGTTTTGCTTTTCAAGCGAACAAAGATGATTCCGTGGTGGAATTCAAAAAAATTAAGGCAACGCAAGGTTAGTTAAACGACGGATAAACAGACCCGAATTATAAAATTGAATTGAATTTAAAGTGTGGTTTAATGTGCAATGAAAAATGTTTTTACACACACGAGATCATGCACATTCTGTACAGTATATTCAAATAAAATAAAAGCGGTAGTGTATTAGATATAGCACACATGGACTTAAGTTAATTGACAACTGTTATACAATTTATACAAATGATGTTATAGTGAATCTCAAAACCATTTAAACATTAATTTATGTCCTGAAGACGAGCATTGAAAAGGTCGAATTTTTTCACTTAAAAGATTGCACGATCTTTGCATCCTGTTAATTGGAATTAGACTGGCTCCTTTAACGTAAAAAGTGTCCGGGGTATTTCTAAATAATCGTGGGATGTTAAAGTTTAACTTAGCCAGAAGGGCCAAAAGGGGGATAAAATTATGTACTAATTTAAATATAAATTTGAAATCTGTAGCATTACATAAGTAGTTAATAGTGAAAATGCTGAGCATAATAATGATGTCTTCGTAATTATAATTAATGTTAGGCAAAAAATTTCTAAAACAGTACTCAACGAATTTTCGTTGAACGCCCTCTATTTTTACACGTAGTTAGGCAATGCAACCCTCCCATGCTATCCAGCCAAATAATAGTTGGGACCTCACTAGGCTTAAGTAAAGATGTCGAAAATGCTTTAAGGAATTAAGCTTTTTGTTCAATTTGTAGGACTTCGCTAGTCTGCGCCGACAGCGATTCACACAGTTATGAATATGCTCAGAAAAATAGAGTTGCTGATCAAACATTACGCCTAGATCTTTTACTAAATTTTTGCGCGGAATATTAGACGAGCCAAGTTTGTAAATGGTCAGTACTTTGCGGCAAATCCGTCTAGTGAAGGTCACGTAGACCGATTTAGGTGGATTTATGGGAAGCTTGTTTTTAGTGCACCAGTTATCTATCGAGTCAAGCTGCAATCGAGTCAAGTTCAAGCTGCAATAGCGCGTTGTCCGATTTTGAGTTGATACTTCGGCATAATTTATTATCGTCCGTGAATTGGAATAATTTTGAATGTTGTATGACGAATTGCAAATCATAGATGTAAATGTTAAAGAGAAATGGGCCCAGGGATGATCCTTGAGGAACGCCGCAGAGAACTGGATAGGTCACATCGGTCAGTGCGCTCTTGCATTTAACCACATTGACTCGGGTGCTCAAATCATCCACCACCCAGTACAACAAATTCCCATCCAAACCCAAAGCATGCAATTTTTCTCGCAAAAACGTATGGGAAACTCTATCAATCGCCTTAGCGAGATCCAGGTAAATGGCATCCACCTGCCCTCTACAAAAAAACTTCCGGGGCCACCATATCCATAAATGCAGTGTGGTTGGTATCGACGCTTTTTCCAGAGGAAAAACATTGTTGGCATTCATTGGAAAAGCATCGAACCATCCCCGTATACATCTATGCATGATCATGTCGAAAACTTTTGCCATGACACACAGTAAAGAAATTGGGCGGTAGTTTTTGGGATCGGTGGACGACTCGCTTTTATAGATCAACACCACGACAGTTTTTCCAAAGAGTAGGGAAACAGCGCTTTTTCATAGATAGATTGAATATGTGGTTGAACAAAGGCAGAAGAATATCCCTTCATCCCTTTATAATAAAGGCGGGGATATCGTTTACCCCTGTTGAAAATTTATTAGGCAAGCATTCGATAGCGCAAATGATTTCATTGTGGGTTATCTCTTGATTGGCGTAATATCGAAAGAATAAACCGTATCCTGTTTAGAGTTGTCAGTGGATATCTTAGAAAAGTGCCCCTTAAACGTGTCTGCCAATTTCTCTGGTTCAAACACAAGCTGTTTATCAATAACAAGAGAAATTGCGGAATTATCTTCCTTCAAGTTTCCATTAACGTGACGTCAAAGTTTTTTAGGGTGTGCCAAAGCGTGTTCGCAAACCTTTTCCGATAACAAGCTTTTATCCCTAGTAATTAAACTTTTCACAATAGCCCTGCTCTTGCGAAAAGCAGACAATGTGCCCGTGCGACATTTTTTCTTGTAACGGTACTTTTTATTTTTAATGGCTCATTTGAGTTCCAAGGAATACCACTTCGGAAATTTAGAGCAGACGGGTTGATCATTCTTAGGTATGAATGTGTCCATGGCCTCGCGAATACCGTTCGTTCAAAGAATACAATTCATAGTAATTACATTTCTTAAAATTGAAAGTAGCCGCCCTTAGCGGGCAAAGCAGTACTATAGAAGTCAGTATGGAGGACACAAAATGGTGGTGGTAAGCATCAATAACGACAAACGGATCGTCAAGATCTGTTATTTCTAGTCCATTTATGTTTGTAAGGTAACAATCTAGCAAATTTTCGTTTTCTGGGCACTTAATAATTTGTTTTAAATTTAATCCATAGCAAATTTCAAAAATGTGCCCCGCTTAAGCTTTCACAGGGGAGGAGCAGCCCTGATCACAAGGTAATGATAATGATAATGATAATAATTAAATGAAATATGTGTTTATTGTACATGAAACAAGTTGGGAAAACCAAAATATTACCTCTCCGAGTCAAGAGGTCTACTACTACAAAGTTATTTACCTAGATATGGAATTATTTCTCTTTTTTGAAGTAAAAATTTACGAAATATTGAAGCAGTATTCCAAGCATAGCGATTATAAAGTAAAGCAGACGACATTTTACATCCAATAAGGATAAATCTTGGACACATGGAAATCAGTTAATGGCAAAAAGAACAGGAAATGAAGTCTACGCTTCAGCTGTTTACCCTATATTCTGATAGCTACATTCACAACTGGTTAGCAGTGTAAACACCAGTGGTGGGAATTTGGCGATTTCTTCCCTAGACCAACCTTCCCCTTCTTTGACGCAGAGGGCGACACCGGCAAATCCCGCTTCACCTTCTCAGAAGCTTTTTGAAAAATTCTCTCCTCTCCCTTCCCCGTCCAAGAGTAGGGGTGTTGGAGAGAAGAAAGGGGTGAGTAACTCAGAGAGGCTGAAGGTCTAGGGTTCGAAGTGGTATTCCCCCTTCACAACTGTAGGTTCCCCCCCTTAGAAGAAAATTTTTCCTTCTTTGTAAAAGAAGGCGCTTGCCTCGGAAGGAAAGTTTACCTTCTTTAGAAGGAAACCTACTATGGTTGGACGAAAGATTCCTAGAGAGGGGACAGCGCCTTCTTTTTTGAGAAGATCTCCTCTTTCGGAACCCAATCTTCCTTCTCTTGAAAGGAAGGCCAATGTTAAAGAAGGTAAAGGAAAGAAGAATATTTGCGAATTAACATTTTAGATATAAAAGATTTATTATCTCAGAAAATTAACATTAATTTTTAAGGCAAAATAAATTAATTCAACTTTATTGTAAAATTAAAAATATATAAATATTATAAAAAAAAACGTTTTTACAAACGGAAAAACCTGATATATACTACATCGTTGATTTTGGTTCGCCACTCGCTGTTCTTGTCACGGCTTCTAAGGGACAGATATTATTTATTCTAACCGTTTCATATAACACCACCATTTATTAAAGCGGTAACATTACGTCAAGACAATTAATATCACATGTCATGACAACATCAACTATTAAAGCGCTAATATTACGTCATGACAATTAATTTCACATGTCACAGCTAAAAACTGTCGATTCTTATCAGGGGCGTAAACTTCATTATCTTAACACATTTTCTTTACTTTTTATTTCGGCTGACGTTTTTTGAAGCTAAAAATAAATAATTTTTGCCCTAACAACGAAGTTATGGTAAAATGTCAGCCGAAATAAAAAGTAAAGAAAATGTGTTAAGGCGACCATGAGATATAGGATAGAGTCATTCAATCATAGAAATATTTAAGTGTAAATGCTCCAATAGAGCTGTGGTACTACGAAATGTCTCTTGACGTCACACCCTCATATCTCTTACCTTGGTTTTTGACTTTTGTAAGCAAAAATAATATTTGTTCCCCGGAAGAGGGATATCAAGGCTATCAATAAAGTAAGAGATAAAGGATTATGACATGGATAAAGAATGCGCGTGAGGAAATTGTTTTCACTATACAGGATTATCAAATCGGACGACAGCTTATTCTGAATATACTCTGTTACAACATCGATTGTCAGCACGACCAAAGCTAGATCTCTATGTAACGTAGGTTTGTACGTGCTGTCAAGACACCAAAAAATTCAGGATCTTCAGGATTTAAAGTATCCACGAGTTTTTTAGTTCGAGTGCACGGACCTCTATGCCTAATTTTCAAATACTTATGAAATTACTTACAGCCTACTACACGTATTTGAAACTAGAGGTCGGTGCACTTGAGCTAAAAAACGCGCGGGTATTTTAAATCCTGAAGTATTTGATCTCTAGACAGCACGCACAAAGCTAAATTGCATTAATTGCAGCGTGCTGACAACCGATGTTGTAACAGAGTATATTCAGAATAAGCTGTCGTCCGTAATAGGTAGTTGCCTATCCTGTAGAGTGAAAACAATTTCCTTAGGCGCATTCTTTATCCATAGTTATTACGTTGTCATATATGGGAAAGAAACCACTCTATTGGAAGTCGTCAGCTCAGGCCACAGCCGCCACACAAGTTAGATTCTAGAATCTAGACTACCAATATTGACGTCAAGTCCCCATAACTAAGCCAATCCCCTCTCGGTACCATTGATTCATTACTACCATAAGTTTATAAAAGCGCTTTCATAAGTATGACAATTCCTATCTTTAATTGATTTGCTTCTGCTTAAACTAAAATTACCTCAACTCGTAAGTCGTAACTGCCACAGAATAAAAATAAGGAACTCGGTACTTCTACTTTCTTATAGACTTATTACTAGCCTTTATAACTACTACTAGTAATTTTATTAAAAAAATTCTTTCTTGTCATGTTTAATGTTTTCATAATAACAAAGGAGATCGTAAGAAAATAGACACATAGTAAGCGAGAAAAAAAATTTCAAAAATTAAAAATTATTATTTGTTCCATCTGTAGTATGGCGATATGTTTAACAAATTTCCCTACTCTGATATTTTCCTGATTTTCCACACTGCCGCTTATAGAGTAGTGTCAGTATGGAAACGTCATAGCTCAGTGTAATCCCCCTACTGGGCGTGTACAGTATCCCCTCTTACAAGAGAGCGCCTAGAGGGAGAGATACACTGTCTACACCCCCTTTCTAACGGTACTGGTCTATTGCTTAACTGAGGCGTCGTGGAGAATAAGATTGTGTAAAGTGTGTATCCGATTATCCGTTCATACCCCCCACACCGGTCCTTACCTCTCCGAGTTTCACATTGACGCGTTTTGATAATAATAAAGCCGTGGATTGTTGCTAAAGGGCTATGGATAACTTATGGTATTAACCAATGGAAAAACGTACAAAACGAAACCAAAAAATTTTCAAACAATTGCAAAATTTTTATTTTTTGTTGTATTCTCGGTACATAAGAATGTCTGCTACGTGTTTTACCGAAAGGCAGCTTCTGCTGGCGCGCATTAAAAAACCTGCAATTGAGAACATACGTTCCACATCGGCAGAGGCTGGCGGCACCGCCAAGAATCTTGCCAAAATAGCTAGACTTGGAAAATCCTCCTCGTGACCTCTCCTATAATCTAAGGCAATGTCAGCCTGTAGACATCTCGGTTGTAAAAGGTATTTTTCAAATTCTCTCATAGGACTGCGTTCATTACATGGTACGGTGGCTTCAAGGTCCAACCTATTAAACGGCGAGTATGGCTTTGGTTCTGTGTCAAACCTTAGGGGGGATCCTGCGCAGCTTCGAGTAACACACTCTCTCTAATGAAAACGTGTGCGCGTGTCTTTGTCACGCACTTGAAGTTTGGATACAAATTTATCCATACTGGTTGTGTATAAGAACCTCAAGATTTTAAATATTAGTATAAACATGACTTATATCCATGTAGTAAATTTATTTTATTAATGTTAATTATGAACATGGAATTGTATTATTGACGTGTCTATAATCAAAGTGAATCAAATTGAATATTATTTTTTAGCAAAATTTAATTCATCAAAGTTGGAAAAGCAAAAAATCAAAATTGTACCATAATAAGAACTGATTTCTGCCTAATTATGTTCGATATTCATAATAAACATGTTCATAGATAATGATACTTACTCTCAAAAAGTTTTTTTGGGGGGTTGGATCGAGGAGAGACGCCATTAAGTAATATGGGTCCTTCAACATTGATTAAAACCGTTTTTGGAGGTTTTCCAGTAATCCGATCGTTGATTTTTTGTTTCCACAATGAAAACGTCTTGGAAAACGATCAAAAGAACCTCTATAACGCTTGAGGAGAGTGGACCACTCTTCTGAACGTTGCCTTTAGGTTTTGGTCTTCCGCTTCAGATTCCGAATCCGAGTCTTGGGCTCCGAAAATTGTCGGCAACGGATTCCAGGCTGGGATAAAATAAAATGTGCACAATGTGAAATATCTATCAACCGTGCAAAATTACTATGATTAAAGGGCGCCACAAAAGACTTGCTGGGTGAAAACATTCACCGGCCCGCGGCGGAGCTAGCATCTAACAAAGAGAATACCGCAAGTCTCGGTGGCTCCCCTTTAGGTTACATATAAACCAATTGAATAAAAAGCGAGTTTTTGTTTACCTTCGTCGAGTTTGTTACCAAAATCTGTTTTGGAAACGCTGCTTTGATTTGATCGTCACAGATTAATAAGTTGATGCTTAATATTAAAATATGTAATTTTACGCTTAATACTTATATCCGCAATTTTATGCTTAATATTGAAATTGTCCGTAATTTTATGCTTAATATTGAAATTGTCCGTATTTTATGCTTCATATTAAAATCCGTAGTTTTATGCTTAATATTAAAATCTTTAACATAATTCACATATAGGCCTAGATTTAATATTTCATTAGGGCAGAAAGTTAGTAATTGAACTCAATAGAAAAAACCATAATTGTAATTACTACATACTAGTGACTTAATAAATTGAGAATGTTCAGTCATCATCATCGATTCAATCAAATATCTTCAAATACGTAAATTTTTCTTTGGTGGAATAACATCATCTACCGATAGTTTCTCGTATTTGATTTCATAATAGAGCTGTACTACCTTACCTATCAGAACTTCTTTCCCATTGAAAGAAGCCTTAAAACCTTCCGCGGGCTGTTTACATCACGGAAGAAAAAAAATTCCCTTCTTGGGCAATGCCTAATCTCTCCCTCCCCCAAAACTTCCCTTCTTTGCCACTGTCCCTTCCCAAAAAAAGAAGGTAAACATCCTTCTCCAGCCAGTTGCCTTCTTTAATTCTGAAAAGATATTTCTTCCCAAAAAGAAGGCTCACCTCCCTTCTCGAGGGAATACCTTCCGAATCTTAGAAGGGGAGTTCGCGATAGTTAAAGCTCCATTCCAGGCATTTTTCGGTCTGGGGAAGGAAGGTAGGGTAGTAGGAAGGACGTTGTGCCTTCTTTTACCCAATCTTCTTTTCAAAGAAGGCGCCCTTCAGCATTTTTAGTGTTGCCCTCTCTTCTACGGAAAAGAAGGGTTAGAAGGCGCGATAGCGCCCTTCCAAGGAAGATTCTTCTGAAAATTCCCACCACTGGTAAACACTATCGTCTCGTCTCACCTCAACAATATTCTTAGTTTGCCAACATGAGTGTTAACGTTAAATAATACCAAAGCTAAATTGTAGCTAGACGCACTGATAGTCAATGCGCACCATAAAGAGAATAAAAACTCTGTAGCTTAGCCCTACTAATCTAATTGCCACCATGATCTTTTCTTCTATTATAAAATCTTAACCTGATTATTTAAGAGTGTATTTAACTTTCGGCTCACTCTGAACCGTTGATGTCTCTTCATTTCAGACACGAAAACCAAAACCCAAAGTTTACTTCACCTCAGGCCTCAATTATTTACTCTGTATTTCACTAAGCTTATTGCAAGTAATGCTAAATATACCCGCCGGAGTCTAGATCATAGCTTTCTTCATGAAATTACTAAACCAAGGATTATTCTATATACAGATGTAGTATAGCTTAAGTAATACACAGGGTGTTTCTGGAAAGTCTGGCACAAATTAACAGGCATGTTCCTTGGGTCAAAAGGAGTCCGAAAGGTCCTATGACGTTTTAGGGTAAAGCGCTTCGTTGCGACGTTATGGGCTCTCAAAAGTAGGCCGAAAAACAAGGGGATTTTGCAGAATTATAGCACTAGTATTGTGGTTTTGGCCCAATTGTTTTCGATTATTGAGCATAAGGCAATGATCGAAATAAGTTCAAACCTAGTGGAAGACCGTGAACGTGTTAAACGGCCAAAAGCGTTAATCCCTTGGTTTTTATTAATGATTGTAATTAAAGGTAAGGAAAGTAGCTCAGATATCGGTTACTTGTTTGTTCAGATGTACTGGTAACTGACCAGTCTTTTATTCTTTTTTTCAATTAGACACATTAGTTTTACAATAATTCGAATGAACACCTTAAATTTTACAATAATTCGAATGAACCCCTTAAATTTTACAATAATTCGAATGAACCCCTTAAATTTTACAATAATTCGAATGAACCCCTTAAATTTTACAATAATTCGAATGAACCCCTTAAATTTTACAATAAATCGAATCGATTCCATTAATTTTACAATAATTTGAATCGAACCCATTACATTTACAATAATTCGAATCGAACCCCATTACTTTTACAATAATTCGAATCGAACCCCATTATTTTTACAATAATTCGAATCGAACCCCATTACTTTTACAATAATTCGAATGAAACCCAACTACATTGTTCTACAAAAATTGTTGAAAATGGGCACCATCAACGTTTAAGAAAACTTGCGCGCGTCGTTTGAAAGATTCACGAACACGTTCGAAGATTCCTGGCGTGTTACGGATGCTATCACATCCATCAATTATCCTTTGTCGTAAGTCTTCGACATCGCGAATTTCACTTCGGTATACCAAGTCCTTGAGATGGCCCCAGAGTAAAAAATCGCATGGGTTGAGATCGGGAGATCTTGCTGGCTTAGCATCAGTTCCGCCTCGACCTATCCACCTCCGTTAAAAACCAATCATGCTGTGTTGGTCTAAACATTAGGGTAGTTTTCAACGTCAGAAGTTGTAGGTTTTTTACAGACGGCTTAAATGTGTCTACCTTAACGTGCTTCATGGCGTACGTGCACATTTGGAAGCTTATCTGGAACTAATCATGGTCTACTTCACGAATGCAAAGTACTCAGATATCCATCTTATGTATGGACTGGCTCGGGGAAATGCGGTGGAAGCTCGGCGCTTGTACCAGGAGCACTTTCCTCAACGACAAGTTCCCAATCGACAAACATTTACGGAAGCCGACAGACGCTTGAGAGAAACCGGGAAACTTCAACCGTCGGGACCTGAACCTAGTGCGGCGATTGTTCCCGAGGATGTAGAGGACACCGTTTTGACAATTTTCGAAGATGACCAACAACCAGTACCAGGAACGTCGGGCGGCAACTGTGCGTTAACCATGTAATCGTCTGGAAAATCCTTCGAGGACATCAGTTACACCCATACCATTTGCAAAAGGTACAAGCTTTAAACGAAGCTGATTATCCGAGACGGGTCGATTTCTGCCAGTGGTTTGTGGCACGGGTAAATGACTTAGACTTTCCGCGTACTTTGCTATTTTCCAACGAGGGCAATTTCTCGCGTGACGGGATACTTAATTTGCATAACTATCACGAGTGGAAGCAACAAAACCCGCACGCGACCTCTCTCATGAAACATCAAGTTCAGTTTAGTTTGAACGTCTGGTGCGGAATTGTAGCAGATCATTTAATTGGGCCTAACTTTTTGCAACCGAGGCTAAATGGGGAGGCGTACTTGTCCTTTCTGCGTGACAATTTACCGGAGCTTTTAGAAGACGTACCGTTACGACTGCGACAAATAATGTGGTTCATGCAAGATGGCGCATCGCCCCAATTTAGTCTTCAAGTTAGAGCATATCTTGATATCGCGTTTCCCCGGAGGTGGATAGGTCGAGGCGGAACTGTTGTGGGGCCAGCAAGATCTCCCGATCTCAACCCATGCGATTTTTTTCTTTGGTGCCATCTCAAGGACTTGGTACACCGAAGTGAAGTTCGCGATGTCGAAGACTTACGACAAAGGATAATTGATGGATGTGATAGCATCCGTAACACGCCAGGAATCTTCGAACGTGTTCGTGAATCTTTCAAACGACGCGGGCAAGTTTGCTTTAACGTTGATGGTGCCCATTTTGAACAATTTTTGTAGAACAATGTAATTGGGTTCGATTCGAATTATTGTAAAAGTAATGGGGTTCGATTCGAATTATTGTAAAAGTAATGGGGTTCGATTCGAATTATTGTAAATTTAATGGGTTCGATTCAAATTAGAGAGTAAGGATGACGGTATAGAACCCAAAATTTTACCCCCCTTTGGGGGGGGGAACTTTTTGGTTCTATACCGTCATCCCGGGGGTTGGGGGGGATGGGGGGGAATTGATGCCGTCACGTGATGGTGTTGGCGGGGGGGGGATGGGATTAGGGGGGGATTGATGACGTCACGTGATGGTGTTGGCGGGTAATTTGAATTGTTGAGCCACCTGGTGGTGGTTTTCTTGATGACGTCACGGCTAATTTTTTGATAACGTCACGTGGCTGGTACCTATAGGGATAGGCTTATGCTATTGTAGGCTCTGCTAATGTAGTTCCTGAAAGATAGGCTTATGCTATTTGTAAAACAATCTGATTTTAAATCAAAAACGTTTAATTAGCGTGATAATAACATACATAATTAAGTTAAATTAATAATAAATTAGTTAAATATTTAAAAAACCTCCTCCTTAAACTTGATTCAAGCCATATCTGAAGATGTTTTTTTCCTATACCGGACTAATGAAGCGCCGTTGGTAGGAAGTCGAACCCTGGAATGGAAACTCAAATGTTGTTGAAACAACACAGAGCTGGACGCATTACCACCAGGCAACCACACGGTTTGTTAATAAGCTCCTTTTACACTTTTTTTAGTCGCCGTATATGATTTTGAAATTGTTTAGCAATTTTCATATCGTTAATTTTTCGATTTGCGGTAAAAGCTTTTAGGAAGGCTTTCGTACTTTTCTTCTTACTTCTATGAATAAGATAGAGGGCGCTATACTACCCGCATACGCTACTTTCTAACCTCTGAAGTTGTCGTTTACCAAAAGTCCATTTTCTGCAGTTTAAAGATAAAAATCTTCTTATACTAGGCAGAAATGGTGGCAAACCGTAGCTATCGAAATAATACCCCACACGAGCTCCGTCTATAAAGACCGATACCCAGTGAGACCCCTTTTCATAGTGCTGATCTAAATTTATAATTAACGATGCGGGATATCTGGTAACCTTTGGTAACCTATTTGATGCGAAAACACCCAAAAAGTTGGGCGTATCTGATAAAGCGAGAATCAAGTCTACGGTGGTGGTTGCTGACATTTTAATAATCTACAATTACGTTTCTATTTTTATCGATTTGAATCATGCTTTGAAATTCGGCGTATACAATGCAGACTGCGGCTTCCGACAAAGGTTTAGCGAATCCCATGTCCAATCTTAATTGTCCTTGCTTAACGGGGTTCCAGTGGTTTGTTTCACTAGCAGATAGGTCAGGTGTCAGATCAAAAGCGTAGAGGGTTAACCCGTTGGCAAACTCGTCGGGAGTAATATCGTTACCGTCGTCTTTATAATGAATACCCGTGCCCGCGAACAATGTTTGATAAGCTTGTATATACAAGTTTTTACCGAAATCAGGAGTCAACGGTTTCGAGGGTATTTGTTCGTTATCGAGGTACAGAGACAAAAAATCTAAATCCCAAGTTTTAAAGTTAAAGGGATTCAGAGCGTAACTGCCCTTGAACGCCGCGTTGGAAACTATTCCAATAATGACGCGATTAGGCTGAGGGCCTAGATATATATTGTTAAAACTCTCGGTGCTACTTCCGGTAGAGATAGTTTTAGTTTTAAGTTCGGTGCGCGTAAAATTATATTTGGCAGTACCGTTATTAAGCGCTGCTTCATGCGCTAACACTATTTTAGGACTGAGTTTAACTTTACGTACCGCGAGTGCAGCGTCTAGTATCTTGACTTTACAGTTTTTGAGAGTGGCTGTTTCTTGGCACATTAAGGCAAACTCGTCCTTGTTGCGAGTAAACACGACTTTAAGGTCCACCCCGTTTAAGAGATATTCGGGAATATTAAACACGTCACTAAACACGGGTATAAAAAATTCAATCACGGCCGATTTAGCAGTTTTAGCCATTCGGGCGACGAAACCTTTATTTGAAAAGTCGTCGAACTTTCCGGCTTCGTCCTTTTCCCATCCGGCCATCATGAGGTGAGATTTTTTAGCCGCGGGTCCGTAATTTGATACAGTTTCGATAAAAGAAGTGAAGGCGTAGTTTTGAGCGGCTGAAGAAACTCGGGTATTGTTCAAGAAAACATCGCAAGTTCTCCACAATGCGTGGCCAGCGTTGTTCACGAAAGCTACCACGGCGGCATCAGGAAGATCACTTCCATCTTCGTTGGTGATTTTGACTTTGTTGTAATGCATGGTGTGGGCTACATCGATGTAGCTATCTCCATTGCCCGAGATGAGGTATTCGAGGGTAGAGCTATCACCAATGGCCGCCAAGGGTTTGGCCCATACACCTTGAGCATGTTCGACACTAGTTTGAATCGGCACAGGGGCAAAAATGTCCAATTCACTCTTAAGAGCTTGGAGAGAAAACATGATTTTTTCAGGAGCTAAATATATCGCGTGGCGTCTGCTTTGAATGACGGTGATAAACTGACAGGCGTTTAACTTTGCGTCTCTTTATCTTTAATACTGAACCTTGCTGAGCAGCAGTCATGTTCTCATAAGTTTCCTGCAATCTCTTTTTCGCGGCACTTTTCACATTCTGACCTTGCATTACGTCACCAAGAATCTTTTGTCCCGTACTAATGGCTCTAGGTGCCAGATACTTTGCACCTCTAATTAATAAGGGGCGTGCCCATCTAAATAACCCTTTCAGGGCGCTCCCAATTCCGTGACCTTTTTGGTGGGGGGTCCAGACAAATACTTTTGACACCCCTCCACCCCCTACCTGATCTAAATAATACCTCCTATACTCGCAACGAGACTCTAATGTTTGGGGTTTTGGCATGGTCTAAAGTGTAGTTTACAGGTCGACGTTCCAAACTCGAATGACGCGGCTTGGCCTAAACTATTCCTTATATCAATGTCTATAGTATCAAAGTAACGTTTAGCAACTTTAACGTAATGGGGAGAGTTAAATGATTTAGTTATAGTCGAACCGTGAGATTTTTCGCTGTCTACGCCTACTATACGAAGTAGCGGGGCTACCGTATCGCCTATAAATTCATTAGCTACTATATCGGAATAAATAAACAATTGGTCGGGAATATAATAATTTAAATTAGCGGGAACAGAGCTTCTATACGATTGGCTGGTTTTATCCGAAGGGCAAGAGAAAGACGTACTTTGACCTTTTGGGGTTTTAAATCCTAATATCCTTTTCAAAGTGGGAGAAAGAGCCAAGATACCGTTAGGTTGAATAGTTAAAGAAATGTAATCAGAGAGGGGATCCGAATCAAATTTAAACTTTGAACCGTATTGAAAGCCGTTTAATCCGGAAGCTATTTGTTTAAGGAGGGCTTCTAATGATTTGTAATAACCCCCAGGCAGGCCTGTGCGAGTACTCGATCAAAAGCGAGTACTCGATCGAGTCTCGAGTCGAGTACTCGACTCGAGACTTGAAAATCAAAATTTTAGGACTTGAGAATAATTTCGAGTCCTCAAAAATCCTCACTACTGGACTCGAGGAGGACTCGAACTGAGGCTTAACACTATATCAAGTCCAAAAATATTTACTATGGATAAAGAATTTATTCTTCTTCCGTCTCTTGTCAGGACGCACAAATCTACATTACATAGAGGCCTAGCTTTCCCGTGCTGACAACCGAAGTTGCAACAAAGTATATATCGAATAAGCTGCCTTCTGAGATAGGGAGTTTCCTACCCTCTAGCGTGAAAACAAATTTCCTAACGCTCATCCTTTATCCATGTATTTCGCCTGAACTCGGTGACTGAGAATTTCAAGTAGAGCGCGGTATCTAGTGGGGTTTTACCGATTTATATTTTAGAGAAGACAGATGATTGGACAAAAATTTGACGTCCGCTAGAACATGTTTATTGACGTTTGTTACTTTTTTTATCCAAACTGTGATATTTGAACAAATAAAAGATATGAAAATATTTAGCCTTGATTTTGACGTGAAATCATTTATTAGGACTCGACTGGGACTTGATATAATTTATCAGGACTCGACACTGGACTTGAGACGTAGTTTTGAAGCTGAATTTAGGACTCGAGGACTCGATACCAGTTAAAGGACTCGACTCGAGATTCTATAAGACCTTTTTTTAGGACTCGAGACTCGACTCGAAGCCCAAAAAACTGGACTCGCACAGGCCTACCCCCAGGCCTCGGCTTTAACAATAGGCTGTGATTTTCCGTCCCGACCTTTTTTATTTTCATGCGAGACCACCTGCACGTGACCTTCCTCACTGGGTATGTTAAAAAAGGACATTCGGTACAAAACTTCTACTAGAGCAACCTCCCAGTCATCCCCGATCAGCTCTATAGCCTGGGGCAACTTGGTAGTGTACGAAGACGTCTTGTTGTTGTCATAAATTTTCATGCTAGCGTTGCTGGGGAGCGTTAGGTAAAAGGGAGACTGCATCTTTAGCAGGAATCCAACTATTCATAGAAGGGGGATAGCCTAACCACTTTACAAAGAGCTCCTTTTGTCCTCTCCTAGTCCGCTTACGAATAACTTTCTCGATCTTGTACGTCTCGGGTCTAGCTACCGACTGAAGTTCCATCCCGTAAAACACCCCCTTTATTGGTTCCCCGTTTAAATCTTCTAGTTTGAATACCGGAGGGCGTCTCTCTATTTTCCCCACTATTTTAAAAACTAATATTGTGAAAGTTCGCTCGTACCCTTTTTCAAAAATCATCTTATTTCTACTTACTCGGACGTATTCGCCCACCTTTAATTTTTTCCCGTAAACTTTCCTTTCGCTAAAGTACTTTCCGTATACATTTTTAAAAACCTGAAGGACATTGGTACCAGTAACTTCCAAAGGAGTCATTTTTATCGCGGAATGCACCGAGTTATTGTAAGCATTTACCAGATCATCTAAAACATCTATATATCTATTGGTATTCTTTTCTGTAAAATACCGGTACATGCGTGACTTTAAAGTTTGATTTAATCTTTCTACCATACACGCTTTTATATCGTCATTCTCAGTTGTAAAAAATATAACCCCTTTCTCCTTCAAGTATCCTTGTAATTGGGAATTTCTAAATTCGGTACCTTTATCCGTCTGTAGCTTCCTAGGAACCCTCTCTCTAAAGACAGACTTAAAAGCCTCAACCGTTTCAACACCGCTTTTGGATTTTAAAGGTACGGCCCAGGCTCTTCTGCTAAAGCAATCTATTACGGTTAATATGTATTTGTACCCGTCGTTGTGCTGACTCAAAGAACGCATATCGTTCAAATCCGCCTGATATTGATCTCCTATGTTAGTTACAACCACCTTGTTTCTTTTAAACTTTCTAAAAACTCTCTTATGTAGAGTGTACGCGTCTTTTCCCTTTAACCAATCTAGTACTTGTTTCTTACTAATCCCCTTTAATTTCACTGCTAAATATAATTTTTCAGCACCCCCGAAACTGGCGGGGTGGGAAGGGTTAAAGTAGATACCTTCTAAAATTTTGGAGATTTTACGTACGCTGCCCATTTCGGAGACTCGGTTTTAAGTTTTTTAGCTGCTGACTTGACACTAACTTTAGGAGCTCTAGTTCTTTTGATTTTAATTTGTTGGGGTATTGTATACGAGGTTAGAGGGGAAAAACTAGAAAGTAGGTTTGTAAATGCGTAAAAACCTCTAGGTTTTGGGTCTTTGTTAGAAGAAGGCTTGACAAATTCTAAAGCTATATCTCTAATATTCGAGCCGGGTATTATTGCATCATTAACTATAACTTCCCCACTATCTGTCCACCTAAGCTTTCCAGGGGTAGTGGACAACTGATCAACGATACTTTGTACATGCCCTATATATTTAAGGGGGATATCGTCTAACCAAGCCAAGTTATAATAGTTGGAGGTCGGTTGGGGGACCGTGGGTATAGGTTGCCTAGCGATATTATGTAAATTATTATATCTCTGTACAGTCTGTTCGTATAAGCGCCATTTTGAAGCTTCGTCTAAATCTTTACGAGCTAAAATAACATTCATTTCATTGTCCAATTCCGAAACTACTTGTTGTTGGGGGTGGGGAAAGGGGTCGCTTTTAAAGGTAGAGCTAGGGACAAGGACCATTTTCTGAGCGTACTGCATTTTTACTGACTACCTCCTGTTATGGCGCCGATGATAGAGGAAACGAGAGGGAAAAGGAAAGAAAAGAAACTACCGCCCTCCTGAACTAGTATATCACGTTTTGTTTTCCAAGATATTCTCTTATTAGCAATTTTTCTAAGTTTTGCGGAATGCCTAGCTAATCTAGCTTTTTGACTTTTATTTAATTTAACGTTACCGTGTAAAGTATTTTCAACACACTCAGCGATTGCGTCAATTAAGGGCTTCTTGGCGTTACGTAAAATTATTCTACGTTGTTTTCGAGGGGATTTGGCAATAACGGAGAGCAAATTTCTTTGTGACCGAACGGCATAAGGCATAGTGACTAAATGAAGAGATGGCTAAACACCCATCTACTATTATAATTATTTGGGGATGTAAACTTCGCAAGGGTTGTCGGGAAATATTCCTGTCCTAAGTCTATGATTCTCGGGGCATCTTTGGTGTAGATCGAATAATAAATATCCGAAAGGTAAACTAGTAGCGTCACGGTAGGCGTCGACAGCGAAACGCCATTTATCGGCAAACATTTGTCTAGCTATTATTGAACTTTGCAATTTGTCTCTAGGAGATTTCATAAGAATAAGATAATGAGCGTTCAAAGAAATATCTCTAGAGTCTTTGGATCGATGGAATACGTTTTGGACGATATAAATTACACTCAAGTTGCGATGATGCGTTCCCTTGGTAAAAAGAGAACCAACTTCTCCTTTGTTCTCGGTCATCAAGTCATCAATGATTAAAAGGCAAGGCTTACCGCCGGTATATTCTGATAAATCTGGCATACCTTGTTTGAAAACCACAAATTTTCTCAAACTTTCGAAAAAAGGTTGCCATTCACCGTAGAACCAATGTATTTCGCTTATATTAGGGGAAAACATGGCTTCCCTGCTCTCTAATATTTTTAAAACTAATTAAGTTTTCCCGCTTTGAGACGGGCCTGCTATCACCATGTTAAAAGGATGGTAGAAAGGATACATGACCTACCCTTTGACTTTCAACGAACGAATGAGATAAAGATTGTAAAGTGTTTGTATATATATATATATATATATATATATATATAGAAGAGATCGACACGAAAATGAACAATTGCAATTTCGAAAATACATGGGATATTTAAGGAAGCATTGACGAAAAAATTAGTTAATCACAGGACATTTCACCGAGACGAAAATGACTAATTGACAATATTGATCAAAAAACAATATGACTAGACTTTATATAATGACTAAATACATGCTGACTAAATAAATATCACCGGGACTGACTAGATAAAAAAATAAATAAATAATTAAATAAATAAATAAATAAAAAAGAAGAGACCCCTCACAGAAACAGATACTGTCGAATGTGCTCAAACTCGATAACCGTAAGGTAGCGTGCGGAAATCTTCAATCAATCTGACCTTATCCACCACAGTTCTATAAACCTTGGACTGGTCGACACTTATAACAGTGTGATCAGCCTTTCGGCGTATTTGCTTGGGGATTGGTACTTGGATTGGTTCCGCCGGCGGTTCATAAATGCCTATAAGCCCCATTAACCTATCCATGTTAACCAAATCTTTGGTGGTATGGTTAAGTCGGAACCCCTTAACCTTCATCTCGACGGCTGTCGATCCAGTATCAGGGTTCACAACTCGGTATGCGTAGTTTTAACATCCACCACTCGCATATTCTTCGATGTAGGCCTGGGGTCCGTACTTTTCAAGCTCATTGGTCATTTCACCGAGGAAATTCCCAGTTTCGATTTCTACGCCCCCTGGTGTGTAAACGTACAGTATCGAATCAGTGTCTGTATATAAAACAGACTCTCCCAAGCGTTCTAAGTAGGAATAAAGCTTAATCCGAGCCATGGCAGTGGTGTACGCTGCGATCGGAACACTGACATTTTTATTAATTGGGTCAATCTCGTTGATATAACACCACTTAGCAACGCAAATGTCGTCGCTAACTGGTATCAACGTCTTGACCTCAATTGCTGGGTCATAGAACAAGTTAAAGAACTTCTGTGGATCATCAAAGACTTCTACCTTGTCAAGGCGAGTCCTCTCACCAAATTTGCCCCAAAACGAATTCAATCACAGTTTGGCGATGGTACGCTTGCCAGCGTTCTTCTCGATACAGCTAGGATCAAGTTTTACCCCTTCCTTTTCGTAGTACTCGGCTACGTATTGATCTTTCTGCGCTTGGGTTACTACGTCAGAAGGCCAGCCGCTACTTTCCTGTTTTAGCTTCAGAAAGCAGTTGACGTAATTGTTAAAAAGCCCGCCTGATTTAGTTAAGGGGTCGTACTGAGATATTTTGTACGACCAGGCTTCGTGAATTTTAACAACCACCGTAACCCTTTCTAACCGCTAAATGGACTTCGTCCGCCACAAACGTCCCCCTAATAACTCTTTCCTCGTCGGAATGTGTGCAGTCCCCTTGATATTTGTTTTCAGCGCACAGCTGACACAGGGCAAAGCACAATTTCCCCCCTATCTTTTGGGGCAAAACTGGGTGGAAGAGGTTACGAGGGGGCAGGATATCCAGTTTAATAAAACCTTCAATCTCGTTAATGGGTGGGAAGTTGTCTGTCAAGATCGTAGGGTGGCCGTAAGGTAGTTTACCGTATTTGTTACACCATGGATATAGACTAGTGACGTCGACATATCGAATCTCCTCTCCCGGCTTAACCTTGTGATGAAGACAAAGAGCGGAAGTACGTCCCCCGAAAAATGCGTTACGGGGATTAAGTGGTTCCCACGCATCGATTTGGACATGGATGGAAGATAGAAAGGTGTTAGTTTCGGGCTTTTGCTCCCTCAATTTGTGGAATTCGCATTCCCACATTTCGATTACCTTATACCCCAGCTCCCTAAGCCTCTTATTACAGTTCAAAGCATCAGTATAGCGGGAGTGGAAAGTTTGGGTGACGTCACCGTGCAAAACCAGGTCTCTGTTTACAGGGAAACAGGTTCTACACCCGTGCCAAAAACAACCTTGAAATTGGTAGACGACCTTTTGATCTGCGCCAAGATCGTCTACTAGAAGCCCGTCGACTTTAATGTTCAAAATTTTAGGTTCTGAACCGTTAAAAGCCGACTTAATTATGACCCCGCGCTTATGGGCTTCCCACCTCAGCCACTCGATGGCTACTTTAGATTGAGGGTCTTTCATTCTATAGCCGTGAGGTGGTACAATTCCAATTGAATTTGGCGCTAGGTGGTCCTTCCTGAAAACGGCGTTGCAAAGCCCGGCAATTGTCACGGCAGTGTTAAAAGGGTTAACGTCCGCAATCTTCTCAAAAATATCCCTGTACTTTAAGCACCCCTCTCTTAAAATCCTAACGTCCAAACGGCAATAATGTATCAACTCTTCAACATAGTTGAAACCTTTTTTGGCTTCAACTTGCTCGTTGTACCATGTAATTAAAACCGAACGTTGTTTTTCGGTTAGCCTGTCTGGCGCGTAAGATTCTAAAAGAGGAATGCTTTCCCTCAAGACATAATTTGTACTCGTAGGATCTTTTGGATCAAACACGTGTTCGGGAACAAAGTTGAAGAGCAAGTGCGGGAAATGTCCCTTATTTAAACTAGGGTCTAAGCCAAAAGTGGATACAAAGCTAGATAAGGGGGATGGGATGAAATTTAAACTATCTATAAATGTCAAATTCTCATATCGAATTTGCATAATATTCGTTCCCGTCATTATCACTTGAGGGCGCCACGCTTTGATGGCTAACATGGCTTTGTACAGAAATTGTAAATCGTACCCCTTTGCATTATGTGCTATAACGGTTATTTTGGGAGAATTGTGAAATTCTTGAAGATAATTTAAAAAATCCAGAACAGGATCATTCCCGAGAAACACCCGTTCTCGAGGCCCGCAGGTGACGCAAGTAAATTGATCGGATTTCTCGAGAATGCATTGATCACAGATTTTTTGAGAAATACATAAGATAGGAGTGTGTAGGAAAGCATTAGGGTTTGAAGGGTCTGGGGTATTTTGAACACATTCGAGATCATAAAAGATAGTAACCGAAGGAAGGGTCTTAGCTTTTTTAGCCGCTGGGTGGGCTTTAGGGTCGGTAACCTGCATGAAACAATAGTGGGGGTGTGGATTGAATTTATTGCAGATGACGCAATAGACTTCACCGCAGTTGTGAGGTGACTTGCGTTTCCCCATATCTATTGTTTTTGCGCAACGGGGGCAATTAAAAACCCTTTGACAGACTGATAGGGTTTTGCTTCCACTAGCCTTATGGGCGTCAAAGCATTCTTGCCCCCTAAAGTCGCGATGACAGGTCCCGCATCTTATTTCCACCCCCTCGCAATCTTCGGCCCTTTGACAGGAATAACAATACTTGTTGCAAGCGTGAGTAAAGTCTAAGTTGTTATATCCCACAAGGCACCTCTCGCAGAAATAATGAAAATTGAAGAGAGGTTTAGGTTTAGTGATGACGTCAAAATGATTTTCATAGTTAAAAAGGTATAGCCGCGGCTTTGGATTACCATCGGCACCTGGAATGAAATTTGGTTCTCCGAAAATACGGTAGGGGACGTTTGCTCTAACTGTAAATACTATTATTTGGTATTCAACCAAGTATGATTGAAATCGAGGTAGAGCACCCGCCCCCGAGCATTCGTCCAATGGTATTTCCGCCGCCACGGCTAATTCCTCCGCCATCTTCCTAAGCCTCTCTCCTGCTTTTTTCCTAATAGTGGGACGACTAGTGTTTTGAAATCCGCCTCGAGGCTTTTGTCAAGGGGATGCAATGTATGATCCCTGTGTATTCTAGCAAAAACTAGAGAATAAGGGAGACATAGGCGATCGTTGTTCTTGATCTGAACAATGCATTTTTTCTCCCTGGCAAAAGTCTCGAAACTACAAATTCCTAGCCGTTTCGAACGGTAGGCGCCTTGGGGCAATCTCACGCGCTGTATGGTTATTCCTATAGGACCGAGAAAAAACCTTGACCCGCCTTCAGAATTATAGGCTTTATCAGCGACTACTTCTAGTATGAATCCAATATCTATTTGGTCCCTTCTTCTAAAACTAAAGTCCGCGGTTTGAATGCCTGGATTATTAATGCTTGTCATTGAAATTGCAATCATGTCATCGGGTAAACAATCGTCCAAAACGTATTCTAGGAAGTCGCTTACAGATTCAACGATGTTATTGTCAAATTGTACTTCCATTTCCCATCCATCAAGATTAAAATTGGGGAAGGACACTACCCCGCTAGAAAGTACGTTTACACCTGGTGGTGCAACTAGCGGAGATGGGGGTGGAGGTGGAGGAGTAAGAACCCCACCCCCTACCTGTCCTTCCCCTTGATCCATTGACTCGTTCTGAGATGGAGCTATAGGAGGGGTAGTATAACCATCTAAGAAAGAAACATCGTCGTTTTGAAACGCCTCTTCAAGAGGCGATAAAGGAGGAAGAGCGCTATTGTTTACCATAGACAGGGTGGGAGACGGAGATCTATTATTAGACGGGGGTGTAGAATAGTTTGCCATAAACGTGTCATCGGCATTTAAAAAGGCTATTTCTAACGAGTCTGGAAAGTCGCCTAAAAAACTATCATCTTCAATAGGGAGTTCAATATCTACATTAGAGTTGGCCATTGCGATAACTTAAAAATACAAATACCACAAAATACTAATAATAAATCTGAATAAGCTTAAACAATAATACTAAAACACAAAAATATACTAAAATACTAAAACAATAAAATACTAAAATACTAATGCTAAAACAATAAAACAGTAATGTACTTATAAAAAAACTAAACTGAAAGTCCTTATAAAAAATTGAGAGTACTTATAGAAAATTGAGAGTACTTATAAAAAATTGAGAGTACTTATAAAAAATTGAGAGTACTTATAAAAAAGTGAAAATACTTATAAAAAATTGAGAGTACTTATAAAAAATGAAAATACTTATAAAAAATACTAAAACACTTGTAAAAAATCTAAGTTAAATTGAAAACACTTGTGAAAACTAAGTTAAAATACTAAAACACTTGTAAAGTACTAAAGCACTATGATATGGGCACGGAAAAACTCACAGTTTTGTTTGGGATCAGAAGATTTCTTAGCTTGCATCGACAGCGGTCAGAAGTAAACTGATGAGTAGCCTAGAGTGATCCGCCCTTTTATACTTTCGTGATACAATTAGAAAAAAAAATAGATCCCCTCAATGTCATAAACATGTCTTAACACGTTTGGGCTAGTCATAAAACACTCTAAATATAAATTCCATTGATAACAATACAACTGGTTCGACCACGCCCCCTTTTAAGGCCCTAAACCACATGGTGTGGGGTCCAATTAAAGAATTGACAAAATAAATTCTTTTGTTCAAGTTCAGCCCTCTTTTATGGCCATAGAAGTCTTGGAATGACCCAAAAAGACGAAGGGAATAGATGCTTTTGTTCCGCCCCCCTTTTCAAGGTCATAAACCAACCTGTGGGGTGGCCCAATTAAAGAAAAATAAATTCCTATGCATCTCAGGGACCCGAGGTCATTCCCCCCCCCCCATCCCTAAAAGCCATAAATAATTTTGAGGAACTCTCAAGACCGAAAATAGGAATGATTTGAATAATTTAGTTAGAATTTATTTCAACGCTTTAAACATTTGAAATGTTTTTTTTTTCAAATGACGCGTTTCGTGTTGATAAAATGTAATGTATATGACTGTTTTCGTTCCGATGGTCTATTCAATTTCACATGTATTCCTATGGGATTTTAGAAATTTTAAATGACGCGTTTCGTGTGGGTACAGTGCAATTTAAATGTTCAAAAACGTTTTACTTTTAACACGAAATGTGTTGATAAAAGCTAAGTAACATCATACACTATAACCACTGAAAAGGTTTTGTCAAGACTGTAGTAGGTATAATAGTATTACAAAGAACAAATTAAGGAAAAAAATTATATTTATTTCGAGTTACATTTCAAGTTTTTGACTGGTTCTTTTATAATTTAGATACGTAATAAGGTATGGAATATATTACAATAATAGGATCTAACTTTCATGTCGCAAAAGTTCTTGAATAAACATTTCAATTATAGCTTTCTCGAGATTAACGCGTTTAATTCTTAGTACAATATCGTCATTCGGAGTAAGTGTTGTTGGTATGGGTTGAGTTGGCGGAATGACTTTTTCTTTCTCCCACTCTTCTTGAGGGACATCTCTGTACTTTCTGTTTGGTGGCATGTCTTTAGTCAATGGGTTTTGGATGAATATAGGCATGTTATTTGTTGGTAATGCTTGAAGTAATGGACAGTCTGCCTTGAATTTCTGATGCTCTTCGAAAACATTATCGTTAGGTTCCCATCCTCGTAGCGTTAAGTCACAAAAATGGCCTTTAACAGCGTCCGTCCCCGAACTTAAATAGTAAAACCCATGACGGGCTAGTTCTGACGGTTTTACAAACGTACTCGCAAATGCACCAAACGTTTCTAGACGGGTAATTTCGCGATTCATCTTATCCTGGCGGTGTCTAACAATCAAATGAGGTCCGTACCAAATCAGACGCTATTTATACCCCAAATAAGGGGATGAAAGGTTAGATTGTAATGGATGCTGTTACTAAGCAGACGTTAATTCTCGAAGCTCTTTCAAAGCCAGGGAAAATAGTGGCCGTTACTTTCATCCTCGTAACTGTATTCCTAGTTGAATTTGCATTTTGGTATTTTAAAAATATTACTTTAATTTCGGGTAACGCGACAAAGACATAACATGTTGAGACTTGTCAGGATAAGGCCTTCAGGGCAAACACCTGGAAACAATTAAATGTTTCGTGGTAGGAAGAGTCACCGACTAACAAAGCAATAAATCCGAAAATAGATTCCATTCATAACAATACAACTGATTCGACCATACCCCTAAACCCATTAAAGCACGTCTTTATAGTAAAAATAAAAACGGATGGGGATAAATTCTTTTGTTCAAGTTCTGTCCCTTTTTATGGCCATAGACCAGTCTGAACGATGTTACGTATAAATATTACGTATAAATAAAAAGCCGATGGAATGTCTTAACACGTTTGTGTGAGTCATAAATCACTAAGATTCCAGTGTTAACAATACAACTGGTTTAGCCACGCCCCCTTTTAAGGTCCTCAACCACCTGGCCAATAAAGGGCAATAAAAAAGCGTCAGTCAATATACCCTTAGGCTAATTATCAACCCCGCACTCTCAAGAAAATCTCGCGATAAACATCATTCAGTTGTAACCTTTTAAACCGTAAAGACCTGCCGGAAGAATGTCCGCCAAAGTAGGAGTTTACCGCGTGAACGCCCGTGTAAGACTAGGGGCTGATTGCTCGGCGGTGTTTGGAGTTACTGGGTACGAGCCAAGCCTGCTTTTGACAAAAAAGGACGGGACTATTGTTATAATCTCGGAAGACGTTTTGAAGGAATTTAAGGAGGAGTGGACGGAGATCTATTCAGCTATGGAAACTGGCGACCTGGGTAATTATCGTTACTTGAACTTGAAAATAAAAATAACCGTTATGGAGGGGAGTATAGTATTCGACGATGGTAGCGTATTCACTCTAACAAAGGCCGAAGCAGGGAAACTGAACGAGTAATTTAGTTTTATGAGATTTCACTTCAAGCTTTTAAATGATCAAGCCGAAGTTATTAAATGCATGTACGAAGCTATTGTAAAACGCATGAATGATATATATCAAAAATATTATGTATGTCGTGCTACTATGTCTCACAATGATTACGACCGTGTAAAAAATTTCCTAGCAGCGTGTATAGTTCCTTCGAGCATTTTCGAAGATTTTTGTAACTTGGTTCGTGACAAAAACTTGACGCGTAAGCTACAATTATATAATTTATTCTACATTTGCTTAAATAACGACGCGTACATTCGCGAATTAATTGGAATTGATTGTGTTCATTAAATGTTCTTGACTAAAATCTGATTCATAATAATACTAAGCCTAGAATAACCTAGCATAAGCCTACCAGGATCTACAATAGCATAAGCCTATCCCTACAGGTACCAGCCACGTGACGTTATCAAAAAATTAGCCGTGACGTCATCAAGAAAACCACCACCAGGTGGCTCAGCAATTCAAATTTCCCGACAACACCATCACGTGACGTCATCAATTCCCCCCCAATCCCATCCCCCCGCCAACACCATCACGTGACGTCATCAATTCCCCCCCATCCCCCCCAACCCCCGGGATGACGGTATAGAACCAAAAATTTTACCCCCCCTGAAAGGGGGGAAAGAAGGGGGGGTAAAATTTTTGGTTCTATACCGTCATCCTTACTCTCTCAAATTATTGTAAAATTAATGGAATAGATTCGAATTATTGTAAAAGTAATGTGTCTTATTGAAAAAAAGAATAAAAGACTGGTCAGTTACCAGTCTATCTGAACAAACAAGTAACCGATATCTGAGCTACTTTCCTTACCTTTAATTACAATCATTAATAAAAACAAAGGGATTAACGCTTTTGGCCGTTTAGCACGTTCACGGTCTTCCAATAGGTTTGAACTTATTTCTATCATTGCCTTATGCTCAATAATCGACAACAATTGGGTCAAAACCACAATAATAGTGCTGTAATTCTGCAAAATCTCCTTGTTTTTCGGCCTACTTTTGAGAGCCCATAACGTCGCAACGGAGCGCTTTACCCCAAAACGTCATAGGACCTTTTGGACTCCTTTTGACCCAAGGAACATGCCTGTTAATTTGTGCCAGACTTTCCAGAAACACCCTGTATAAACAGCCATTTCAAATAATAATATTAAAAAAAATCTTTGGAATATCAAAATAAAACAGAGCTTTAAAGCTACAAAAGCACTAAATGCATCATAATTACGAAAAATATTTCATCATATTCACTTTATATTAAGGATAAAGGAAATATTATGGTTCTGTAGGATTTCTTTACACATCAAAACAAAACGAACTTCTAACGCAGCGCACTGCGGCACTAGTGTAATAACGGACGGACACACACAGACAATAACATAGACTGCTTTTTAACTCTTTGCGTATTAATTTTGAATTGAGAAACAAGATTATCTTAAATATTAATATAAATATAATTAATATTTAATATTTTCTTCGTTAGTTATTCGCCTTATTGAATGTTACATCGTTTTAAAAAAGAACAATTAAACATTCTTGAGAGACTTGACTAATATTGGCGTTTGAAATGAAACATACGCCGGTTGCTTCGCCTTACTAAAATAGGTAGTATATAAGGGTTTCGAATTGCGTGAACCTTTGGTGGAAGCCCCACCTTAGGGAGGCCGGACGTTTCTCGTAACCCTGGCCGATCGCCGCGTATGTCTTAACCTTAAGGATGATGATGGAGTAGAAGCCAGGTGTGCAGACTGGTGTCCATGTGGGATGGACAAAAACAATGACCATAAGATGGTGGTGTGTAGAAACCAGTGTGTACAGACTGGTGTCCATGTGGGATGGACAAAGGCCAGAAGATGGTGGGGATTAGAAGCCAGTGTTTACAGACTGGTGTCCATGTGGGATGGACAAAGACCAGAAGATGGTGGTGTGTAGAAGCCAGTGTGTACAGACTGGTGTCCATGTGGCATGGAAAAAGAGTCAAAATGATGGTGGACTATAGAAGCCAGTGGGTAAAGACTGGTGTCCATATGAGATGGACAAATGGTCAGAGGATGGTGGTGTTAGACAGGTAATGGATAATAGCTATGGTAAGTGGAATACAATTTTCCAAATTTCCGGGAACTGTAAATGCGGTCCGGAATTTTTGATAACGTTTGCTCCGATTTGAAAACTGCGAACGCGGTCCCCTGGGGTGTAAGTCAATAACAACAGACAGACACACAGACAGACAGACAGACAGACACGTCGAAATTAGAACCTCTCCGTGACATACGTCACTCGGAGAAGTAAAAAGTTGTGTACAACTCACGAGATCATGCACATTTGACAGAGAAAATCATAAAACGTAAGTAACAAAAGTTATTCTTTGCAGCCATGCAGAGATAGAGTTCAGAGTCAATTAATTGGTCAAGAAATAAAAAAATTCAAACGGCAGAGTATGATGAGAATAACACAAGTGTATTAGTAACGCGAAAAAATTTAAGAATTATAAATTATATCATTGAATTAATTGTTTTTTTTTTTGTTATGTACTGATTAATGCCATCTCATATATTTAAAGCATTTTTACTAACCATCTACATCCACAGTTAAGTTAATAACTATGATAAAACCTTTCAAAAATTACACTTTACAGCCATACAGAAAAGTTTTTTGGCATCAATTAATTTTTCGAAAAAAATATCAAATTTTTTAGTGAAATTACTGGATATACTTTGCATTCGGATAATTGGATTAATACTTTTACGGGGAGTATAGAATGTATGCACATTTCGTAATTGTTTGGGATTTAAGAAATTAATTGATTCTAGTAGTTTTGGGAGTGTTATACGGTTATGCAATAATTTATAAACAAAGGTTATATCATTAAAATACACGATGTCCTAAAGTTTTGGAAGATTTAGTATATTTAACAAGGAATCATAATTATAATTTGCTCGAGGTATAAAGAATGAATGACAATTTCCAATAAATTTCCCCTGAACTCCTTCGATTTTACTGAGGAGATATGGACTACGCCCACCCCAGGCAACCCAACCAAAAGTTAACCGCGACCAAAAAAGACTTACATATAAAGTTCTAAAATAGTTTAATGAGTTTAATTTTCTACTGAGCTTTAGAGATATAGCTCAGGTGCGGCGGCATAAATTAACGGTTTTAAGCTAGATTCCCACTCGACGGAAAACACGACGGAAATCCGGCAGAAAGGGGTTCGACCGAAAAATCTTTACGCCGAGTCCGACGGAATTACCGTTCTGTCGGGCGTAAGTTGTGTTCTATTTTTTCGGTCGTGTTCGGCGTTACGCCGGTGTCTCGGCCAATGAAATTATCCCACTGACAACGTCATAAATTTCAAGAGCGCACGCACACGCGAGATCGATTGATAGCCGCCATTTTTTTGTGGTTGACCAAGGCTTATTGGAAACATACCACCAAGAAAGAAAAATTAAACTTACGAAAGTAAAAAGAGATAAGATGTTAATAAGGAAGACTATACTGGGGAGGTTAGAAAATATCCCTTACGATCTAAGCGACAAGGGGACAAAGATAGCAATTCAGAGTGTGAAATAGATGTTGTGGAAACAACTCAAATCTGTCACGTGACCCAAAAATATCTACCGCCAAACTGAAAATTCAGTCGTAGTGTGAACGGTCTACCGTCGGACGCCGGCGTAAGTTAAAATTTCTACCGTTGGCTGTGTGATTTCCGCCGGGTTTTTTCGGTCGAGTGGGAATCTAGCTTTATTGACATGTTTCTTAAAACGTAATTGGGCATCCAATACGGTGCCCAAATCTTTAGTCTCGGTAGTAGTATGTATGGGTGTTATTTATGACAAACTAATTGTGAAGGGCTCGACAAACACGCCTTGTATAGGTTATATGTACTGACTTAGAAGGGTTTACGATTATAGTATTTTTAGTGCACCAGTCAGAAAATGCGCCTGTCCTGTTTCAAGGCGGAAAAATCATGATCAGTGTCTATGATCTTGCTAAGTTTATTGTCGTCTGCAAATTGTTGTAGATTAGAAAATTGTTTTAAATTGGAGATCGTAAAGGTATATATTAAATAACAACGGCCCAAGCGATGAACCCTGTGGTACTCCACAGTTCACGGGGTATTCAATTTTCGTGAGAGTTCCGTTGCATTTTAGGACACAGACCCTGTTTAAAATGTGCATGCTTTATTTTAATAAAAATTCTTTAAAACTTAATTTCATAACTTAGCAATTTAAATTAAATGTAAATTTAAAACTGTATAACTTAAATTTCAAATCCTTATAACATTCTTGTAAATTTTCCTTTACTCGACGTAAAACTTTAAAAATGAAAAAAAAAAATATAAAAACCCCAAAAAAAGGCATTAAAACTTTTGTAAAGAAATCCAGGTTACCTTTTGTGAAACATGGGGCGTGTGTGGTAAAGATCATGCACCCCAAAAAAATTTCGATGTTTCCGAAAGGCGCCATGAAGTCTATTGATGTCATGGACTGGGGTTCTATAGAAATGATTGTAAAGAGAGGAATCACTTCTCTGCTCTTCGCTGCGCAAGAAAGATGGGTAAAATTTTTAGTAGTCAATAAAATAAAATAAAATAAACTTAGGATAACTAAACTAAAATAAAACGCGGGTAGCACCCAATTAAAACAAAACAAAAAGGACGTGGTATCGTTTTTTCAGTCGGCGATATAGCGGTAAAAATTTAAGCTCTCCCAGAACTAGCAAACCCTAGGAATTGGACGAGCCAAAAGTCAAATTTTCTACAGACCCTTCCTCTCAGATAATCAGTTAGCCAATCTAAAAGTATGCCATTTATGCCCAAAGCACAAACTTTATCCCTTAAATAACCACGGGGAACACGATCAAATGCCTTAGCAAGGTCCAAATAAATTACATCAACTTGACCGCGACTTTCAACCACCGGTGTCACGAAATTCGTAAAAGCCGCATGATTAGTACCAACGCTCTTACCAGAGGAAAATCCATGCTGGCATTCGTTAGGGAAAAAACTAAACCACTGTTGTAAATGGCTGTGCATGACCATGTGAAATAGCTTTGCAAAAACCCACAGTAGCGAAATGGGGCGGTAATTTTTAGGATCACAGGCTACGCCCGACTTGAAAATGGGGCTAAAACTGCTCTTTTCCAAGTGGGAAAGTTACTGGTATTTATTGAAAGATTCAAGATGTGTTCCAATATTGGCAGAAGCACGGTGTCACAGCCCTTTACAACAAAGGCAGGAATACCATCTACCCCAGTTGATAACTTATTTGGAAGTTTGGAAATGGCATTGTGAATTTGTGACATTGTGATAACCTGAGAGCGATAAGGGTTCTCTGCAACTCTGGTATCCTCAAACTTGTAGTGTTCATCACGGTCAGTGTTGTCGACGGAGACACGGGAAAACTGTTCCGAAAAAGTGCTAGCCAGGCGAGTAGGAAAAGAGACCATCGTATAGTTAAGTTTTAATGTGATGGTACGCGAGTCCTCACGATGGTTACCTTTAACTAAGATCCAGAACTTTTTAGGGTGAGAACGTGCATGCTAGCAAATAGTTGCAACATAAGCCGTTTTGTCTTTCGCGAGTAACCCTGTGACAACTGCCCGTGGACCTTTAAATTCAATACTATCGGTTATAGCACCAGTTCGTTTTTTCTTTTTAAAGTAATATTTATTCTGTTTAATGGCAGTCCGAAGAGCACAAGAGTACCATTGAGGAAAACCAGAGTAGCCACGCTGTACCTTTCTAGGTATAACCAGATCAATAGCTTCCTTATTATCGTGTCGATTTGTTAAATCGACACAATAATCAACATTCTGTGAATCAAGGATTAAATTCCAATTCATGTCTCTAGGGTTAGTGTATAATAAAGCATAGTCTCCCTTTTTGTATATGAATATAGGGTCTGAAGGTGAAGGCGTTGAACAGCCAATGTCCGGTAATGTAAATAGCAATGGCGGATGAAAAGTATCAATGACCAGAAATGGGTCATCAAGACTATCAACACCCAAACCATTGACATTGGTAAGGCATAAATCTAACAAATTGCGCGAGCTTGGGGCAGGTATCACTTGCCGCAAATTAAATTCATATCAGACATCAAAGATCGGAGCAGATTTAGAACTAACAGGAGCAGAGCAGCCGAGTGTTCCGCAACACTACCAGTCAATGCCCGGGAGGTTAAAATCACCAAGCAATATGAGATCATTTGTATCGCCACCCAGTTCCCGCAACAAACTGTCTCTATATAGCAAGTATCCCTTGTCGTCAAGAGAAGGTCGAAAATAAGCTGAGCCAAGTATTAAAGATCTATGCGATGAAATTTTTAGTTCAACAAAAACACTTTCAGACGTTCCCTCAAGGTCATGTTGTCGCGAACTAATCATAGACCGCTTAATGGCAATTAAAGAGCCACCACCACGGACGTCAGTAGAATCGAGATCTGGACGATCAGCACGATATACGGTGTAGTGATTGGGAAAGTAGTCATTTGTAAAATGTGTATTATTTATCCAAGTTTCCGTTAAACAAATTATATCGATATCTTGTGTAGCAATGTTCCTAAAAAATTCAACTGATTTGGTCCGTAAACCACGAACGTTTTGGTACGCCATTAATAACTTCTTCATCGTGGTGTTACGATAAAAGGGTTGCTAGTTTCGCTGGTATGTATATGAGCGTCACGAGGCACACCATTAAATTCTGTAATAATGCAGTTAACCGGCCAAATGGCGAGGTCAGACAGTTTTGTCAAAGTCGCTGTCATCCTCATCACAGGCAACATAGAATGAGGAATGATCGCCGTCTGGATTTTAGGTTTTGAGCCTGATGCAAAATGGAATGCCAGCCTCGTCCCTAAGCGCAGTAACCAAGTCAGAGGATAGTAGATCCTTTTCCAAGCGGCTGACAAATAATGCCCGGCGTGTGGATCTAGTTTTCGAAGCAACTCTAGTCACTGCCTTCACTTTAGAATTGACAGCTGAGCTAGTCTGAATTGGTTTAGCTGGCCTGGGTATGCGTTGAGAGTTGGCCATTCCAGTTTGTGAATTGGGCAAACCAGTGATGCCTTGCACATTACGAGCAAACGAAGGCTAGTTACTCACAAACCAGAAGTAATATAAGAAACCTCCCTACGGGAGGGAAGTATACAAGACGCCATAGGCATAACGTTAAAACACGCGAGACATCCTCGAACCGCCAAATACCATATTCAGGCACTATTGCTCATGGACAAGGTACGGTAGATCTTAGTCCTTTGATATGGTCGTTGGAAAGGGAAAGAGGAAAAAGGAAAGCGCTTCAAACTAGTGTAGTCTGCTTAGCCGTCTGTCGTAAAGAAATAGAAGATTCCTGATTTTGTTAATAAATATTCACAAACGGTTATTTCGAAATGAAAATCTAGTTTGTTGTGAAGCCAAGAAGAAGATGACAATTATGAATACAAGAATCAAATTTCGAGATAGATAATAACACCATTTTAAAATCTATCTATGTATAGTGTTAGTCATATAACTTGGCAAGGTAAGGGTTTTATTCAAATTCTATGCCAAGACCTATGAAAATCCTATAATCGAGTCACTACCTGTTTATTAATGATTGATTGATTAGATTATCATCAAAATCTAAAAGTACTGCATGAATTATTTCATTGGAAAAGTTTAAAATTACAATGAATCTGTGAAATTGACATAACTTAAGCAGCCGACGCAATCGCGAGATCAGAGAATGTATTCCTACGCTTTACGCGGCCCGGCCCTATTTTTTGAACTTTGTTTACGGCCGTATAAGTGCGCGGGGACATTCGCGGTACGAGGATGTATCGGGAAATATTCGCCTTTGTATACTTTCCTCCCGAAGGGAGGTTTATTATATTACTTTTGACAAACGTATTAGAATAGTGTAGTGGATTCTGGGAAGTGGGTCACGTTAGGATTGTGCCGATGTCTAGATCCCTCCGAAATCTCCAGTCGTTCTTTCTCAAGACCCTGTACGCGGTTGGTAAGGGAATCAAACTGCGTTTGTTGTTCACTGATTAGCAATTCTTGAGCAGTAATCTTGGACTGAAGAGTCAACACAAGTGTCTCGGTGGTGTCCAATTTTGTAAGTATGCGATCCAAGATGGAATCAGTTTCACGTGTGACACTTTCGGATTGTAGGAACTTGTTCAAGGCCTCATGTATCAGAGCCAACGGCACTGAACATTCGTTAATTACTTTTGGCGAGATCATATCTACCGAATTATTCGGCCGATTCCTTCGAGATGGGCTTCTAGAAACCCTAGTCGAAGTTTTACAATGGTTACATGTAAATGTAGAACCGGTGTTGCAATCTTTGTGGACTAGTCTATTACATTTAAGTGTGCACCAAAGACAATGTTGTTTTCCATAAAAAGGAGCACTGCAAATTAGACAAGTGTCCTTGAAATGAGCCATAAGAAGTCGAAAGGGCCCATAAAAGATCGATCACGACGGCACTAAAAAACGTTGAATACCGTTAAAAATCTGTTTGGCCGTCGTTAACCGGTAGAAAACCGAATAAATTTAAGATATTAAGCACACTGGAATTATTATTAGTAAGGTCTCAAACACAGTTATAGAAAAAGCCCCGTCATGAGTCTCGCCGTCCCGCGGAACAAACGATACAAGCTTTCCCACAACTTATGGCAAACCGCTGCCAGTAGGTAAGACCAAAAGACAGCGAAAACACGAGAAATGGTTTAAATTACTGAAAATGAGTATAGGGGAGGAGTGGATTGCCACTAAATCTGATCATTTTCGATACATTTTCCTGATTTTTTTCTTAGAAATTTGGAAAAAAGTGTAATAAAATTCATTTAAGCCAGTGGTTTTTTAGTTTGTTCAATTTTGTAGCATTGTTCAATTATTTTTTTTCACTTGATTCTTAAGCCTTTGCACTATGCCTGGATGCTGTGTTGTGATAGTGGGTGGGATCCAAGAATCAGTCGTATGAAGTAAAGAGGGATGGTAAAACAGTGGAAATTAAATTTCACAGAAATGTTGTGAAAAGGAGATCGAGTTATAAATCGAAAATGTTGGAACTCCAAAGACGGGGATATGTAACATGCATTTCGTTAGTGGGTATCGGACCCTGATCGGGAATCGGCGGCCCTCGCGGGGAAAGCGCTCTTTTTTGAGGGGTTGCTCTCGTGGTTTTGCCCGGCCCTCCTTAGATACCGACATTATTTATGAAGCCGACCTTAAGCTTTGGTTATTTTGGGAAATATTTTCGATATTATAATTTTCTAAAGCTTCAATGTGCATGTGTTTTCTCCAGTAGGATTTAAATATAATTCCCGTATTTTTACAAACTTCTTTAAGTTCCAATATTTTTAGTTTATCATAGTTTAGATTCAAATTTACTCCGTTATCTACAATCCCTGGGCCGATGGCGTCGTCTGCTATTTTATTCACGACGCACGACAAGCGCATGCGCGCATAAATTTACAAAAAGGTCTATTCAAATACCAGGATAGAAAAATAATTGTTCCGGAAAGCTCTATTTTATTGAGTATATTAAAATAAAGTGTAATATTTTGCTAAAAGGAGTAATGTTATTTCGGAAGTAAATAGATGTAAATAGTCATTGTTTGGAAAATGCATTGTATTATTTGGGAAGTTAAAAAATCTAAAGATCAATTTATTGGAAATCAATGAAGATAAACAACAATTTCAAAGATCTCTACTATTGGAAAGATTATATCGAAATATCATCCCTCGTTGATTTATATTTGAGAATTGAGATGTCAGGGTTAAAGTCTGCGATTTATAGAAAAATCATTGCATCCGGAAAAAAATATTAAGGCCACTTCGTCGCAGTGTTTGCAGACTACGTTTCTGACATTTAAGTACGCCTTTAATCTCCGCTAGGTGCACTCTTTGCTATCCCTTCAGTGACGCCACGTTTCGATTTGAAATTTTTTTCGCCGAGCTGAGGGGCTTATTAAAGCCCCGTTTTCATCAAAGCTAGAAAATCACTTCTCGCTAAGCGAGAAGCTTGGAGCGGGTTGTTTCCGCGAGTTTCAAATCCCGCGCCAGAAATGCTAGAAGCTTTCTCGCGCGTGGTATCCCCCTGGGGTGTATTCATCAAAGCGAGAAAGTGGCGTCATCTGGCGCGATTCCGCGAATGTCCAAATAATTAGTGCATTAAAATGGCGGTCAGTAGAAGAAAGCTGCTTTTAAGGGAAAAATTCATTTTAAATTGGCTCTATTTAAAAAACTCGGCTATTAAATGAACTCGATATTCGAAGAAACGGTGGCGGGTTCATACCTTCACCATGCCTTCACTGTCAATTTTCAAACAATAGAAACTGTTCAACTTACTTGTCATGTTGTTTTCTGTGGCTACTTCTCCCCATAATGTTTTATTAATTTCCCTATTTCTATATTCTTTTAATTTGCGGTTCCACAACCCATCCCTAATTCTAATACTGTTAATAATTTGCTGCCTTTTAGCAAATTCATTCTTTTTATTTCTTTCCCTTTCCTGTTTTAACTTTTCGTTAAGTTCTTTCTTCGAGGTTTTGCCATCCATTTTTAAAAACCGAAATGTTGACCCCCCACTGCTTTCTTATTCGTGGTTCCATATCACGTGACCGCTACATCTCGCTTCTCGCTAAGCGGGACAATAGAAAATATCTGTCTCTGACAGATCGGAGCTAGCGTCATTTTCTCGCTCTAGTTTTGCGTTTTCTCGCGTCTAGCGAGGGGTTCCCGCGGCAATGAAAACACCTTTGCTAGAAGCCAGACAAAGTTCTAGCAAACTCTTCTCGCTCTAGCGCGAATTTTTCTCGCTTCTAGCTTTGATGAAAACAGGGCTTTACAGGGCTGCGGGCAGACCTAAGTCCATTAACAACACTGGGACTAGCCCTAATAAACAACATGATAAGTGGAAGATTTGGGTTCAGTCCTGTGGCATCAAAGGTTTCGTGGATAAAAGCATGTTTACACCCAAGAAAAATCCCAGATTTGTCTGTTCAAGGCATTTTCAGAATGGAATAGGACCTTCTAGCGAGCATGCTAACCCAAATAAGCTCAAAAGTAAGCATAGTAAATTAAGAATTTAAAATTAATAAAGACAAACGAATAATATACTGGTTTATAAAGGTTACGTTTGAGAAAAGGAAGCGAAAATTGTTATCCGTGAATGGACCAGAATCAGATAATCCGCACTATATGGATCGTATTGACCCTAATAAAGATAATGATTTCATCCGTAATGTGCTTATGAAATGTAATGAAAAAAATATTTATAGCCTCAAAAGTGATTATTATATCTACTAAGCATTTAAGCGTGAGGGATCTTGCAGTGGAAGTTTTTAATGGCAGTATTTGCCAAACTGATGATCGTCTTTCAATTATAACTTGCCCCGATTCCATTAATGAGATGGAACCTCTTCCTGATGTAATTGACATTGAACTGAGTGATTATCTTGACAACAACAACATTGTTGTAGATAATAATCTTGAAAATATTGCTAAGACTACACAACTGCATCATAAATAATTCACCTAAGTATCGCGAGAATGAAATTCATGGAGCAGATTCTACGGATCACCTGGTTTTAGATAGAAGCTCACTGAACTGGGACTCTTGTAGCAAACATATTGCTGTTTCTTACAATTGGACTACATTTTGCAATGAAGTTTTGCAAAATTTACCATTATAAAGCATTATTCGGTAATAATATCATACACGGTAAAGAATAACTTTTCTTTCAAATCATGGTAAAAGGCATAACATCAAAACTGAAGTTCACCCTAGCCTATTTTCCATGTTTTAGGCTTAAAGCCAGCGAAGTGAACTGCCTGGTAAATAAATGTATTGAACACTTAGAAATTATGGACTGCAGAGTCTGGTGTGTCATGAGCGACGGGGCTAGCACAAATTGATTATTTTTCAAGTCAAATTTTCCAGGCCATGACAGCATGATGCAAAAGTGTTGTAGGGGTAGGCGTTTATACGAATAATTACACTTTTTGAGTTTTAAGTTTTAAAGTTTTTAATATAAGTAACAAATAAATCCACGTAAAGGCACACACACAATCTCTACACTCTCGCTAACCTCGCTAGTCGCGCGCCAAAAACTCTCTGCCCTCTACCTTGTCCCCAAAACCAAAATCTCCTCTTTTTTATAACAAAACCCCTCTCGTCCCCTGGTATTTTTCCACAACCGTACATTTTCGTGTAAACACCGTATTATTCGGATACGAGAGAATCACGTGGCCAGGGCGAACTTCTCGCTGGGTATTTGACCTTTCTTCACAATGGTCCCTCGAGCTACTATCTAAAGGGGGCCCTGCATAAAGTAACTGTAACAATTCTTGGCCATCCTACGTTTTCGAATGACCTCATTCGACTTTTTTTTTCTTTCTTTTCCTTTTTTTTAAATTACAGACACACACTAGATTAACATTTCATCAATCCAAAATAACACTTGAAACACGACAATGACATTAAAATAAAATCAGAATAATGAAAATAAGAAAAGAAACTAAACTACGAGTTAAACATTTAAAACTACCAAAAAAAAATCAAAGTGATAAAAACCAAATAAAAGCAAAATTAACGTTCAACCATTGTAATTAAACTTAAGTAATTGTCCGGTTAAAACTTAAAGTTAGTAAGGTATGGGGTTGCCATATCTTTGGGGAGCCGCTCGGATTCTCTGGGGTCTGGGGGCGGTATTCGGTGGCGGCGCCTTTAGAACTGAGCCGTTCTTATGGGTCGTTTCCGGCTCTGGGTCTAGTTCCGGGTGGTCTTCGTCCCAACTTTCTTCTCGGTCATCTAAATCTTCTAAGTCTCTCACTTTGTACGGTTTCATGTGTGACGCGTGGACGCCTAGAACATGATGTCTGTTTTTGGTGCGAAGGTAGACAGGGTCCTCTACCTTGTAACTTAAAGGCCCCACTTGACTACGGACTTGGAATGGACCTCGATACCGAGGCAAGAGTTTGGTCGTCCTTCCTTTCTTTCTGGCGAAGTTTCGCACCAGGACGAGGTCTCCTGGTTCATGAGTTGGACCCATTTGTCTGCCCTTGTCGTATCTCTCCTTTTGCTTCTCTTGGCTAGCATGGATACGTTCTACTGCCTGCTGCCTGCTGCCTATCTACTTCTACTTTAGTGCGATGGTCGTCAGTAGTAGCTTCATCAAGAGGCCAAATTATATTAGCTTCTCCCGGCAGGATGGGGAGCCGTCCATAGAGGAGATCGAACGGCGATTTTTGCGTCGTGGCTTGAACAGCAGTGTTGCTGGCAAACACGTTCGCCGGCAGATGTTCGTCCCAATCAGTATGTTTTGGGTCCACATAGTTATACAATACTTTCGCCATTGATTGATTCGCCCTTTCCACAAGACCATTCGTTTGTGGTCGGTAACTAGAACTGGCGGCGTGCTTAATTCCTAATTTTTCTAGTTCGTGTTCTGTTTCTTGTGACACGAAGGAACTTCCCCGGTCGCTAATCAGTAGCCTGGGACTACCGTGTCGATGGAAAATCTGATTTCTTACGAATTCCCTAACATGGGACGACTCGGTGCTGGGCACTGGCTTCGCTTCTATCCAGCGTGTCAAATAGTCAATGGCGATCAGAATATGTCGGTTACCGTTCTTCGATGCCAAAAATGGCCCACAGTGGTCAATGCCCACAATCTAAAACGGTCGACTGGGCGGAGGAATTGGCTGCAGAAGACCTGGGGGAGGTTTGGACGGCACTTTGCGGTATTGGCAAGGCGGACAAGTTTCGACATAGCGTTTCACCATTTTTCTCATACGAGGCCACCAATATCTTTCTCTAATTTTGGCCAGCGTCTTGTCGAAACCCATATGACCTCCAGCTTCTGAGTCATGGGCGAGATCCAATACCGACCTCCTAAGGGTAGGCGGAATGACCAGCAACTTACGTCTGTCATCTCCGAAGGGGTTGTCTCGGTACAACACTCCTTCCCTCATAGTATACTCAAAAACCCCTGCCTCAACCCCCATTTCTTCCAGTTTTCGCAATTTCTTATGGAGGTCCTTCAATTGTGGAAGAATTTGCTGCGCCATTGCTAGTTCGGTCCTGTTCATGTTGGCGCACACTGGTATTTCTTCAGATTCGTTGTTCGGATCTACCTCTTCTACTGGGGCTCTCAATAGCGCGTCTGCGTTTTGGTGTTTCGCCCCGCTTCGGTGGATGGGGCTGTAGTGATACTCTTCCAGGCGAATTGCCCAACGCGCGAATATTGCACTGAGATTCTTGTTCTTTTGCAGCCAAATAATGGCATTATTATCAGTCACGACATCAAATTTTCGGCCGTGCAAGTAAGGTCGAAACCTGTCGAGAGACCATACCACGGCTAGGACCTCCAGTTCACTTGAGTGGCGTTTTTCTTAAGCTTCATCTAGCCTTATACTCGCGTACGCGATCACTCTTTCCTTGCCTTCCTCGTCGTGCTGAACCAGGACCGCTCCTAGACCGTGACCCGACGCGTTTGTATGAACCGAGATCTTTCGACCTTCCACGAAATGTCCAAGGATGGGTGCCGTTTGTAGAGCTTCCTTTAGATCTTCGAACGCTCGTCCTTGCGCTTCGCCCCAACACCAGGGTTGGTTTTTCCGAAGTAATAGGGTCAACGGGTGTGACCGCTCAGCGTAATTCCTTACCAATCTACGGTAATACGGCGTGAGACCCAGAAAGCCCCGCACTTCACGAACCGATCCGGGTACGGGGAATTGCTGAACGGCTTGTACTTTCTCTGGGTTGGGTGTTACCCCAGAGGCACTGACAAAGTGTCCCCAAATATTTTATCTCGGCGGCGGCAATGACGCATTTTGACGGCTGCAAGGTAAGGCCTGCACTCTTCACCGCCGTGAAAACTTCTCTCAAGTGCACTAGGTGTTCTTTGAATGTTTTCGAGAACAATATAATGTCGTCTAGGTACACCAGTACCATGGACCATTTCAGGTGCTTAAGGACTCTGTCCATTAGCCTCTGGAAGCTAGCAGGCGCGTGACATAATCCGAACGGAAGACGCGTGAACTCGAAAAGTCCTTCGTGCGTAGTAAATGCCGTTTTTTCAATGCCTTTTTCTGCCACGCCCATCTCCCAGTACCCACTACGAAGATCCAAGCTGCTAAAATAAACACTTCCACTCAACCGGTCTAACGTATCGTCTATGCGCGGCAAAGGGTAAACGTCCTTTTTCGTTATTTGATTTAAGGGACGGTAATCTACACAGAAACGCCACGTATTGTTTTTCTTTTTGATCAATACAACCGGACTAGACCATGGGCTGAACGATTCACGAATTATTCCGGCATCCAACATTTCTTGAATCTGTTCTGAGATCACTTGTTTCTCAGCGAGAGAAACCCTACGAGGATACTGCTTAATCGGAGGATGGTCTGACGTGTCAATAACATGTTCGGCTATATTTGTTTTACCCAATTCTTTCATACTAAATGCAAAACAACTACGATATTGCCTTAAAAGAGATAGAACCTCCCGCTTTTGACCCTCGTCTAAGTCCTCTCCCTACTCAATCCGAGAGACATCCGTGTCTAGGGTTACTTCGCTCTCTATGGGACTGTGGGTGTCATTTTCATCCTTAACCTGGACGGAGGCAATTTCGAATGGTTCCTCCGGGTCAATGGCCATATTTGCTACCTCACTCACTTTAGTAAAATTTTCATTTTTGTTAAATTTTAAAGGCTTATCACTACAGTTTACAACAAAAACATCAATCTTATCTGCACGAGAGGAAACCAAACTCGTGGGTACATTAAATTGTTTTCCTGGCTTACTAGACATGTGGGCATGCACAAAAATACTAGCATCATTTTACAAATTAAAATTACAACAAGGTATACACGCGTCAATAAAAGTGGCTGACCCAGCAGGGACTGTTACTTCTCGCGCCGTGACAACGTTAAACGTCTGTTCTTTCGTTTCCACCGTGTGTACAGGAAAGTTCTTACCGTAGGTTTCAGTTGGGTTGTGTGGTCCTTCCACCTCGTAGACGTCTCTGGTTATTCTTTGAGGAATCTCTCGCTGTTCTTCGACCGTCGCGCACTGTGGCTCTCGCGAAGGGTCAGCCTCATCGATAATCGCTGAGCGCGGATTCACGTACCCGATTTGACCATCTTGACTCACGCCAATTAGATGAAACGCGTTGTCAGCGAACACTATACCCGCCCGACACTTATTGAACCAGTCGACACCGAGAACTAGTGGTAAAATTGAATAACTCACTACGAAACACTCGACGCGTATCGACTCGAAACCGCACAAGGTAACTGCTATCTCGATAACGCCAAAGGGCATCGATAACCGCTTATCGAACCCAATAACGGGCGGCCCGTTCCACGCTTTTACCCGATCCCGTAGTTTGTTTTCCATCACCAGTTTCTCGTCGATTACCGATTTCCGCGCTCCCGTATCCAAAAGAGTTTTGACTTCTCCCAAGGCGTCCACGACTGTGTTTATAAGCGGTACCATGCAAGTGTTGGTTAGCGGGGGCAGTGGGGTTATTTCTTCTGACAGTCCCGGTACCTTTATTGCAGAACTGACCTCCCGTTTCCCGGAAATCGAGAGGAGTTGTTGCCTGGCCCCATATCTTGATTCCGGAAGGCCTGAGCTCGTTGTTGGAACGTCTGTGGGGTCTCGGGGCAATCTCTCGCATTATGGCCGACCTTTTCGCACTGATAGCATCGCGGACCCCGCGGGTAAACGTTTTGCTGATAGTTTTGTGTTCCAAAACCGTAACTACCCCCTCTATAATGGCTTTCTCTGGGAGCGACATTTCTCGTGTACTCGGCCGACTCCTTCCGTTCATTTTTCCTCTCCTCGGCTAGTTTCACGAACATGCTTTCCAGACGAGCTAACTTCTCAGTGACGACCTTTAGTTGATCTTCGGAACGGTCGTCTTCGCCCCCGGGTTTCGCAACGGACGGTGGGTTGCGTGGCGGCTGGGGCGCGTAATGGGGCTGCATCATCGGGGCCACAAAATGGGGGTATTCCGAATAAGGAGCGTTTTGGGGACCGGCCATGGTGTAAAAAGCGTTCGGTAAATGTCCGCACATAGCTCCGTGAGACATGAATTGATGGCCGGGAAAGGTGGTAGGGGTTGGGCCAAAGGAGTCCATCGTATGGGATCTATCCGACTGTTCTAATTGTATGGCCTGCTTTAACACCTCGTTAGACGTGGTATAACGCTCCGCGCTTATAACCGCAGCATGGTTACGATTAGCCAAACCCCAAATTAAAAGTTTAATTGATTCAGCGTCGTCTGGTCCGAGCCCACTTTTCTTACATAAATTTAACTTCGCAAATACGTACGCTTCTAACTTTTCGTTTGGCCCACTTTTGGTACGACCAGGCCTCGCACATGCGTGTGATTTTGTATCCTCACTCTACGGCGTATATGAACTCGTCTTTAACCCAGGTACCCCGCAGTTCTCCTTGATCGGGGGTGCTATTCTCAGGCGTTCGTTTAAGCTACCGAAAACTTCCTACCGAACAGCCTACCAAACGGATCGTAACGAAGATTTTCAAGAGATCCAAAAAGTAGTAATTCTAAGCGAGCCTCTCAAACCGTTCTTAAGATCGCGCTTTTCGGTACAGATACAGAATTGTAAGATTTTTTTTCCTCCTACTCGATGCTCGGGTTTTTCAATCACGTGAAAGAACACGAGGACCAATCACAGTAGAGGAAGCTTTGTAGGAGACGGATTATGCATAGTATTAGCGATATTTCTGTATTACTTGGCTTCTGACAGATTGATTTTGGGGAAATTATAAGTAACAATTGAATATTTTATTGGTAACTATGAAAATATGTTTAAATTGTGTTTATATGTTATGTTGTGTTAATGCTTTACCGAGTTCATATTGAAGAAGTTGCTATTTTTACGGTAAACCTCGGTTAAATAATCTCACGTGATGGCATATTCCACTCTCACATATAATAGGCTTTTTGGTTATAATTACTAAATGATATTACATTAAATAATAGTTAACTATCCAATTCTTAGTTTATCCACATAGTCTGCATTTGTAATTAATCAAGTTGTTTCTTAACTAATTCAAATAGGCTGACAAAGAAGTCGAAAATATAAATGTCATAATGCTGCGCGAAAATTAAATTTTCATGAATTTTGAATATATCTTATTAATTCATGGTATACTTTCTTCTACATTTAAAGCTAAGAACGGCTCCACGTGCGATAAAAGTATCGGAAAAACAACGTCTCTTGATACTAGACCATTTTGACGCTCACCCTGAATTAGTTTCTGGGAGGTTAACTGCGGAATACACAAAATTCGCGCAAGATAGATCGTGGGCTCAATTGTCAGAGATGTTAAATACGGATGCACTTGGTGCAGTGAAAGACGGGAAAAAATGGAAAAAGGTTGGTTGACCTTTGACGTGGTTTTGTGTTAAGTACAGTCATTTGCCTATTGTTTATTACTTCAGTCATGGGCTGATTGGAAATCGGACACCAAAGGGAAGGCAGCTGCAATTAAGAAAAGCCCCGTTGAATTAACCGAGATTGAAAAACGTCTTCTAAGCATAATTGGTGAAATGTGCGTTGAGGGTAACGCTGAGGTAATGGAATTTGGGTTCGGTAATCAGGCTGCCCAAGAAGTAAGAATTAATAATTATCTTTAAATGTTTATGCGAGGGGCAAATCAGTCGCTTAACGGTGTGCACACGGATTAAATCACACTTCTTTTATATTAATATTCATTTGGCCAAAATCTTAACAAAGATCAGTTGTTAAAAACGGATAATTGAATTATAATGTGCCATCTGACTTGCCAATCTATATCTATATAAATCAAAGTCCTGACTGACTGACAGACTGAGTGATAATCAACACCCTGCCCAAACCGCTTGCCCTAGAAGGCTGAAAATTTGTATGAACGTTACTCATAAGTAGTAGGCGCGTACTAAAAAAGATTTTTCCAATCCGCCGCCATCTTAAAAAATGGCGCCCAGAAATAATCCCGGAACATGGCACTGCAGCGCAGGTAAACCCGGAATATGCTAATTCAGTGCAGGTAAACCCGGAACATGGCAATGCAGGTAAACCCGGAACATGGCAATGCAGGTAAACCCGGAATATGCTAATTCAGTGCAGGTAAACCCGGAACATGGCAATGCAGCGCAGGTAAACCCGGAATATGCTAATTCAGTGCAGGTAAACCCGGAACATGGCAATGCAGCGCAGGTAAACCCGGAATATGCTAATTCAGTGCAGGTAAACCCGGAACATGGCACTGCAGCGCAGGTAAACCCCGAATATGCTAATTCAGTGCAGGTAAACCCGGAATATGCTAATTCAGTGGTCTAGAAAAAGAAGTAACTGTTTTAATTATGAAGCATGTTGCCCAAATATATTAAAATAATTTTATTATTTGAAAGGAATCAACGGACAGAAAATATCGAAAATTATGAAAAAGCAACAGAAACATTGAAAGAGCTAGATAATGAAAAAAACAGAATTTTAATAGATAATAATTAAATTTTAAAAGGCATTAATATAGCCATGGAACAACGGAATGAATTTGAGCTTCAAAAGGCCAATTTATTGGAAAAATTAGCCTCTGCATTCACGGCAATGGTCAGTGATGTCCAAGATTTCCTTAAAAATAAGTATGACTGTACTTGGAAATAAATATTTAGTAACCTTTAATTGGAATTTGTTGCTTTATTGATCATGAACATAATTTACCAACAATATTATTCAATTGTTGAAACACATGCATATTTAATAATTAACTACATTCATTCTGTTTGCTGAGACACTTTTATTTAAACGTGTATATTTTAGCCTTATTCATGTTTACGACACTAAACACGCACATGTTCACGTGCTGTCAAGAGACAAAAAACTTCAGGATCTTCAGGATTTAAAATATCCGCGAGTTTTTTAGCTCGATTGCACGGACCTCTAGGCCTTAGTTTCAAATAGGCAATTTCACACGTATTTGAAACTAAAGCCTAGAGGTCCGTGCACTTGAGCTAAAAAACTCGCGGTTATTTTAAATCCTGAAGATCCTGAAGTTTTTCGTCTCTTGACAGCACGTACAAAGCTACGTTAAATAGAGACCTAGCTTTGGGCGTGCTGACAACCGATGTTGTAACAGAGTATATACAGAATAAGCTGTCGTTCGAGATCGGGAGTTGCCTATCCTATAGCATGAAAACAAATTTCCTCACGCGCATTCTTTATCCATTGTTATGACGTTGTCATGTATGGGAAAGAAATTACTCTAGAGTAGTGTCAGTATGGAAACGTCGTACCCTTCTCTTAGCTCACCCAGGTAGCAAAAACCCGTGATTTACACGTCTAAAAGCGGTGTAAAGTAAACCTAATTATGAACGTGTAAAAAACCCATACCATGTCACCTCTAAACACCATCTTATTCACGTTAACAAATAGTGAAGATCACGTTGTTTTTATTAAATATGTAAACAATATTTGCACTTAAAATTGACGTGAAAATAATGTAAGGTAATTAAGTGTTCGTAACGTGCAATTTACATGGGTAGCACGTGTACCCAACGTTTCTCGGGTACCCAAAACCCGTGATTTACACGTCTAAAAGCGGTGTACGGTAAACCTAATTATGAACGTGTAAAACACCCATACCAGGTCACCTCTAAGCAACGTCTTATTCACGTTAACCAACAGTGAAGATCACGTTGTTGTTACTAATAAATATCATAAGATTAACTTTAAATGCGTGAAAATGAATGGCACATGATCATTTAACTTGCTGTTATATGTTGAAGTCCAAAATATATCCAGGTTAAATTTTAAACGCAAAGCTGGAAACTAACCGCCAGCTAGCCGACCGAATACCAAATGGTTAAAACATTGCGATAGATAAGAGAGATAAGGAGGTCTAATATTTTTTAGACCTCGATTTAAAATGAAAGATTTAAAAAAGCGAACGGCCGAACACCCTAGCTATTTTTTAGGAGCACTATACTGAAGGAGAGGTAGCTGTATTTTAAAGAACTTATAAGGCAACGTTAATTTCTAATCCTTAAATATTACTCCAGGGAAAATGTCAATAGAAAACGGTACTAGATGGTAGGTGTCATTGCCATATTGGAGAAAGAAAATGTGAGTTTCAACAATTTGCTGTGAATGACGGTCGGTCTTAACAACGATGAAGTCTATACAATAATCACTTATTTATTTGTACCCATACATATCACCTGTGCTTGCCTTTCTAAAAATTATATTAATACAATTGCATGTGTGGAAATTTGATTTACTATAAGTTTAAATTTAAATGCATTGTGATACTATAAATAAACAAATAATTTCATATATTAGAAATAGTATATATTTCAACTACTTTGTTAGAATCAACTTCAATCACACGTACAAATATCTTGTTCTTTTCAACCTCATTGTCACGTGATTTAGGCATATTGAGTAACTGTTAAATTCAACTTGATGTTCACATGTTTTAAACGCTATAAATCTCCACCAAATTAACGTGATGAGTTCAACCAAAACTCCACGTGTTGTACACGTCTAAATATACTCCACAATTAACGTGGTAGTTTCAACCTATTCCCCACGTGTTTTACACTCCCTAAATGAACACCACAATTAACGTGATAGTTTGAACCTATTCCCCACGTGTTTTACACTCCCTAAATCATCAGCTCCATTAACGTGATATTTTCAACCTATTCCCCACGTGTTTTACACGCCCTAAATCATCACCAAAATTAGCGTGATATTTTCAACCTATACTTCACGTATTGCACACGCTTTACATCGCCACCAAATTAATGTGATGTGTTCAACCAAAACTCCACGTGTTTTACACGTCTAAATATACTACACAATTAACGTTATAGTTTGAACCTATTCCCCACGTGTTTTACACTCTCTAAATCAACACCACAATTAACGTGATATTATCCACCTATACTCCACGTGTTTTACACGTCCTAAATCATCAGCTCTATTAACGTGATATATTCAACGTATACTCCACATGTTTTACACTTATGAAAAACCCAAACACGTTATATACACTAAGAACACTCAAAATACACATAATTTACATGGTGAATTGCTACCTGGGCAGTGTCATCCCCCTACTGGGCGTGTACAGCAGACTTAGAAAAAGCACACGTTTACTGGTCCAAAACCAGTTTATTAATTGCTTGGACTAGTTTTTTAATTCAAAAAGTGGGGGTTACTGGTCCTCGGGACCAGTTTATTTATTGCAAATCTATAGGAGAACAAAGGCTGGGACCACTCCGGAGACCAGTTTATTATTTAGGACACTAGGGGGGGCACTGGTCCCAAGGACTAGTTTAAAAATTATCCTTATTTCTAAGTCTGGTGTACAGTATCCCCTCTTACAAGAAAGCGCCTAGAGAGAGAGATACACCGTCTACACCCCTTTCTAACGGCACAGGTCTATTGCATTACTGAGGCGTCATCAAGAATGAGATTGTGTAAAGTGTGTATCCGATTATCCGTATATACCCCCCACCCCGGCCCTTACCTCTCGCAGTATCATATTGAGGCGTATTGATAATAATAAAGCCGTGGAATCTTGCAAAAATAATTAGCTAAAGGGTAATTGATTACTTTTGGTTACTATCCAATGGAAAAACGTACAAAAGGAAATCACAATATTTTCAAACAATTGCACAATTTTTATTTTATGTTGTATTCTTGGTACATAAGAAAGGCGTATTGATAATTATAAAGCCGTGTATTGTTGCAAAACTAATTAGCTAAAGGGTAATGGATTACTTTTGGTATTATCATAAGTTTATCATGCCTCTAAGTACACAAATACGGGTTAAAACTGGGCATCATCTGCAGGCTACTGTGACGTCAGAACTCGTATAGCGCTAAGATCCGAAGAGAGAAAACTTTGAAATTTCTGTCACGGTGCAGCCACCAAGCGGTCGAGACGATTACTAAATTGGTCCCATGGAATGAAGGAGATTTTTACGTTTCGTATAGGCAGGCATTGGAGGGGGGGAACGAATTTTACTTAAGCAACCCCAAAATCCCTCTCTCTCTCGTGAGATAGAGGCGGTTTCAGTCCTGAAACAAGGGATAAAAGAAACGCTAGGCTAGGCGTACAATTTTGTATTGAAGTTGAGGTGATAAATGATACGGAGAGAGTATAGGGTTTCATTAAAGGGAGCCAGAAAAACAGTATTGCCATAGGAGTAGCAGCCATTTCTCTACTTAGAGGCATGATAAACTTATGGTATTATCCAATGGAAAAACGTAAAAAAAGGAAATCACAATATTTTCAAACAATTGAACAACTTTTATTTCCCGTTATATTCTCGGTACATAAGAATGTCTGCTACGTGTTTAATGGTAAGGCAGCTTCTTCTGGCGCGCATTAAGAAACCTGCGATTGAGAACATTCGTTCAACATCCGCAGAGGCTGGCGGCACCGCCAAGAATCTTCTCGCCAGAATAGCAAGCGTTGGAAATTCCTCCTCATGGCCTCTCCAATAGTCTAAGGCAATGTCAGCCTGTAGACATCTTGGCTGCATAAGGTATTTTTCCAATTCTCCCATTGCACGGTACGGTGGCTTCAAGGTTCAACCTATTAAAGGGCGAGTATGCCTTTGGTTCTGGGTCAAACCTTTGGGGAGGATCCTGCGCCGCTTCGAGGATTACACTCTCTCTAATTACAACATGTGCGCGTGCTTTTGTTACGCACTTGAAGTTGGGATACAAATGTTTCCATGCTGGTTGTGTATAAGAACCTTAAGATTTGAAATATTAGTATAAACATGACTTACATCCATGTCGTAAATTTATATTATTAATGTTAATTATGAATATGGAATTGTATTATTGACGTGTTTATAATCAAAGTGAATCAAATTGAATATAATTTTTAGCAAAATTTAATTCTTCAAAGTTGGAAAAGCAACAAATCAAAATTTTCCCATAATAAGAACTGATCTCTGCCTAATGATTTTCGATATTCATAATAAACATGTTCATTTGGATAATGATACTTACTCTCAAAAAGTATGTTTTTCTGGGTTGGATCGAGGAGAGAGGCCATTACGTTAAATGGGTCCTCCAACGTTGAAGAAAATCGTTTTTGGAGGTTTTCCAGGACTCCGACCTTTAAATCGTTGAATTTTTTCGTTTCCACCCTGAAAACGTCCTGGAAAAACGTCAAAAGAGCCCCTATGACGCTAGAAGATAGTGGACCACTCTTCTGAAAGCAGTGAGTTGCGACCTTTAAAGGTCTCAGAATCTCGAGGAGTTCCTTTGCGTCCTCTACGTCCTCTTCCGTTGGCAAAGGAAAGTCTATTTTGGCTGGACTTTTGGGGTCTTTTTTGGCTTTATTCAAAGCGTAAATCATGGCTTCCAACATATTATCCTGGAATATATTTGTCTATTGTTGAAAATATTCTCTATGAGAACTTGCTTGTCTAATTTTTCAAATTGAAGTTAGACAAAAAACATTCAGAAGTTCTTTCTAGAAAATATGGACCCTTAAAATAAACTTACCTTCGTGAATCGTTCCAATCCCAGAAAAACAGCGCTCCAGCGAACACCCCCTATCATTTTTAAGTCAATGCCGCCCATTCTTGATCTTCTTAACTGCTCTGTCCAATTTGGCGATTTGCGAAAAAGGTTTATCCAGTTTTGGATATTTTCAAGTAGCTCTTTCGAGCTGTTATTGGCCTTAATGGCATCGTTTACAACTAATTGCAGGGAGTGTGCTATGCACCCTTTTCTCTCCCAACCGTCGTCATCCAACGTCGCGTTTAGCGTTTGGTCTTCCTCTTCCTCTTCAGAATCCGAATCTTCCGCGCCGAAAATTGTCGCCAACGGATTCCAGGCTGGGATAAAAATAAAATGTGCACAACGTGAAATATCTATTAGCGGTGCAAAATTATTATGATTAAAGGGCGCCACAAAAGACTTGCTGGGTAAAAATATTCACCGGCCCGCCGCGGAGCTAGCATCAAACAAAGAGAATACCGCAAGTCTCGGTGGCCCCCTTTAGGTTGCATATAAACCAATTGAATAAAAATGCCCGTTTTTGTTTACCTTCGTCGAGTTTGATATCAGAATCTGTTTCTGATTCACTGCTTTGATTTTCTAAATTTAGCCACCATTCGCCACGGAAAACATTCTGCATATTGAGTGCCTTGACCACATTTGCCGCATTGTCGGCACATACGCACGATATCTGAAAGTTACGTTTACATCAGTCATGATAGTCTTGTTCGATAATGCAAAATAACGACCAATTCATCCCCCCCCGTGTTGTCAGATAGCAGCAGGGAAAGCCGCGTGTTAGTAAAAATTAATCATGTGCTCAACACCCACAAAATATCCCACTTCATTTTTACCTGACATTCTTCAACTCCGATCTCTGCCAAAGCGTCCCTCAATTTTGCCAATATGGCTTCAGCCGTATGTTTGCCAGGGAAATGGCAGAAACTTTTTAAGAGTTTTTTGAATTCCCAGTTTTGGTCAATAAATTGACCCCGTACACCCATTACCGACTAGCGATTTCGGGAACTCCACAAGTCCAGGGTCAGATGCAAGGTCTTCCTTACGACCTTGCTTAGGATGTTCTTAAATAGGATCATTTGAATGCAATTAGTTTACCTTGGTGGAGACACCAACACGGGCTTCTACAGCACAGACGCTATAGATAAAACAATCCTTACTTTAATTTTTGGTTTGAGCTCCTCAATTACCCCCTCGAAATCTTTCACTACTGTCCTACGCGACTGTACAGTAAGGTGCGGCGCGATGACTTGAATAAACTCAATATATCCTTTTTGTTCCACTATGTTGAAAGGAATTCCAGTAATCGAAATTAAATCGATAACCGCTTTCTTATAGGAAAGCTGGTCAGGATGGGTCAGTTTGACCTTCTTAATTTTTTTCGCAGGCGTTTTCTCGATCCACCCCTCAGCCTCTCGTTTCCCTTTCTCTTTCATAACAATTTCGGGATGCAAATTCTGAAAAGTTGGAAGAATTAGATATATAGATTACAGTTAATTGTATTGTTTATCGCCATATTAATTTCAATCACATTTTCGCGGGGTAATGTAGAACGATTTTAATTTGATGAGAGTTTGAACAAAAAACATTGTTTTCCATTATAGAGAGCTTTCATTTAGGTGAGTTATACGTCATACCTGGTAAGTCTAACCCGAGTTTTGGCAGCCATATGAGTGCAGCTTTAACCTCAAGGAGCCCACTCAGAATTTTAAATTCCTAATAGGAAAAATGGGAATTTTTCCCCGAAATTATGGGATTTTATAGGAGAACAAATGTGTTTTTATAGGAAAATATAGGACTAAAAATGTTCTTATATAATACAATTTTGGGGCTTAAACTATGTAGAAAAATCTTGGGAAAAAAATTAACAACAAATTGGATTTTACTTTGAAAATTCAGAGGAACTTTATAAAAATATACTATATATAAAATCCAAGCGAGCGATATGCAATTTCGGTGTCTACTCAAATGTGATCTCGGTAAAAGAGCTAAATTTTGATACATTTGATGGTAAACTATAAGAAAACTTCGACTAAGCCAAAAATAGGATATTATAGGACCTTTCGTGAAATTATAGAATAATATAAAACTGGTTCAAAAATATAGGATTTTATAGGAATTGTAGGACCGGTGGGCTCCCTGAACCTGCATTCATGAATCATGATTATTCAACCCATAAATTTGACCGCGTAAAATTCGTCATGAACGGAATCCTAGCACCTCCAACAACTGAAAGCTCTCTATTTGCCATAAGCCTATGACTGAAGAAAGTTAACATCGAGAAAAAACCCATGGATGTCAGTTAATTGTTTCTTCAGATTACGTTTAGAAACGGTGTTCAAAATCTCAAGCAAAGACAAGTTGCATTTGCCTAGGATTTCAAAACCATTAAAGGAAAGCGGGGCACCCGAGGGGCTAGTCACTTGAGTAATCAGGTGTACAAAACGGCCGAAATCGATTACTTGATTTCTAGAATTCTAAGAAAATCATAAGTAATCATAATCAATTTTGTGAGTAATCAGAAATCTTCGATAATCACTGGAAATCACATGGAATATTGAGAGAATCAGAAATAATCACATGATTTCCTAGTAATCTTTTGTAATCATCTCGGTAATCACATCTTTCGTCAAATAATCACCCATAATCAATCGAGGAATTCGAAAATCCAAAATAAAAATCGTAATCAGTTGAAATGGAGTAATCAGTGGAATTCAAATAGTAATCACGAGTAATCAGTGGAATTCAAATAGTAATCACGAGTAATCAGTGGAATTCAAATAGTAATCACGAGTAATCAGTGGAATTCAAATAGTAATCACGAGTAATCAGTGGAATTCAAATAGTAATCACGAGTAATCAGTGGAATTCAAGTAGTAATCTCGAGTAATCAGTGGAATTCAAGTAGTAATCTCGAGTAATCTGCGGCAATAACGGGAAATCATTGTAAAGATTATGGAAATCACCTAAAATAATCGTAATCACGGAAATCAAGATATTCATTCAGTAATCAACGGAATTCACATAAAAATTCAGAAATCAGAAATCAGGTGTACAAAATTTTGGAGAATGACTAACCCCTCGGGGGCACCATACACGGAAACATAAATAAAACAAGCTGGCCGGGAATTGGATGTTTGGAGGTGCTTTGGAAAAGGGGGAGGAAATAGGGGATGAATTTGGTGCTAGCGACGGGGCGACATCTATGAGAAACATTCGATCGTAAATGTATCCGTTAAGGCTTCTCGCTTCTTATTGGTTAATAATTTCGTCTGCTCCAGAGCTCCTAAAATTGCTGTTAGGGACAGGCACGGGCTAAGAAGTCGTGTTATTTGAACTTATTACTAATAACAACCAAAGCGTTTAACAAAAAAATCACGTTTTAACGTAAAAATGAGTGTGAAAGTTAGTAAGAGGTGTTGAGTAAATGACTGCCAAAGTGTTTCGCGCCTATTTGATAGAAAGATTGGCTTTTATACATTCCCAAGTGACTATGCTCTTCGGCTAGAGTGGATCGCTAGGGTTCAAATGAGTTTTGATAAAGAAGTGTCAGGAATGTTTACCAAAAGAAAAAGATTCGAACCTAAGAAGTATAGTTACCTTTGTGGGTTACATTTCAACCGGAATGGGAAAAAACAATATGAAGATAAAGTTCCCATATATATTGGTGACTTTGAGCTCTCGAGAACTATTTTCATATCGAATATCGTGCCATTTGATGTTGATCCTACTGGACTTTTACAAAATATTGGAGGGGAAGTTGAAGTCGAATCCTCATTAAAAGCAAAAAATACTAATACTGAGGCAGAGCCACCATTCGAAAAGCTGAAGGAGTTACATTTAGGTAAGTATGGGCATAATCGAGTAAAAATGAAGCTATATTAATCATTGATTTTTAGATCATACCTACCATTCACACTTAAGGAATCAAGTTAAACACCTTATAACGGAAATAGATATGTTGCGAAGTAAAGAGAAGACCTTAGTTGAAGACGTAAAGAAATCCCTCAACAAAATTCACATTTTGGAAGTTGAAAATAATCAATATAAACAGGAAATATTGCAACTCAGGGAAGAAGCTAAGAATAGAAATGAGGAAGCAAGAAAAAACAAGTTTCGTCTGGCTAATATATCTAGCCAAAAAGAAGTTCTGAGGTTTTATACAGGATTTTCTTGTAAAGAAGACTTTAACGTACTTTATCGGCAAGTTGAGCCATCATTGCCAACAATATCATTATATGACAATGGAAAAGGTTATGCAAGATCCTCAGACAGGAATGAATCATCTCGCGGCCGGAAAATGTCGTTAGATTTTAAAGAACAGTTGTTTCTAACGCTTTGTAAACTGCGAGTTGGATTACTAAACAAGGATCTAGCATTTCGTTTTCAAATTTCTGCCGCAACAGTTAGCAACTATGTGACAACATCGCTAGATTTGTTACATAAAAAGCTAATCATTATTCCAATTTAGCCTTCGAGGGATGTTTTCAACGAACACATGCCAAATGAATTCAAAGAAAAATTTCCCAGTACTCGTGTAATAATAGACTGTACGGAATTCTTCATTGAACGACCTGCTGATTACAACACGCAATGTGATGCATACTCTAATTACAAGCGACATACAACAGCGAAAGGATTGATCGGGGCAACACCAAATGGATTTGTATCGTTTGTCGCACCTCTCACTCCTGGCAGAGAAAGTGACACGGAGTTGACTGCTACCAGTGGCCTCTTGGATCTTTTAGAAACGGGCGACTCTGTTATGGCGGATAGGGGCTTTTTATTACATGATCTACTGGCGGCAAAAGGTGTGGAACTTAACATTCCCCCTTTTCTAGGGGACAAGAAACAGCTTTCAGCGGCTGAAGAACAACGTACTAGAGATATAGCAACAGTTAGAATACATATTGAGAGGGTAATTAAGGAGCTAAAGAGTTTTAGGATATTAAAGTATACCTTCCTTAATTCTATGCATTCAAGCTTAGAAAAAATTTGGTTGGTATGTTGTTACCTATTAAACTTCATAAAAGAACCACTTTTAAACAGAAATGAAAAGCAAGCCGCGAGAGATGAAGAATTTTAAAGTTTTATGAAATTGAATTTTGTACAAAAATAAAATAGCAAATTTTTATTGCATTGGAAAACACAAAAATTAAATTCACCTCATTTTTCTATCATAACTTGACATTAATACAATTTCAATTTTTTATCAAATTAAAATTAAAAAATAGGAACATTTTTATTTCATTGAAGATCGGTAAATGACAAACATTAAATCAGCTAATTTTCCTATCATAATTGGAAATTAATGTAATTTTAATTTTGTATAAAATTAAAAATAGGAACATTTTTATTGCACTAAATAATCATAGAAGTAAAATTTATCTAATTTTGGCATCATAGTCTCAAAGAAAAGAACTGGGTCAAATAAAACTCTTTCACAAAAGTGATCTTTCCCAGCATCAACAAAAAAATCACACCAAGATAATCCACTTACACCTAATTGGCCTTGTACTTGATAGTAATAATTATGATTGTTGTTCAGTGACACATTTCCGCTCCCATCTCTCTTCAGGCAAATATTCAATTTCAATTCTTTTTTAGTTAGAGCTTCTTAATCGAAACTCCAAGTTCTTTAGCCTTAGAGAGCGTTTTTATCTCTAAAAGTCCAAATTCTCCAATCGTTTCATCATAAACTAATCCATCGGGAGTGGCTCCCAAGATGGGAAAACCAGGGTTTATCACTAGCCCCACTTTGTAAATGTGTACTTTACTATTTTTCAGGATGATGTACTTCTTTTTCGCAAGTTCTTCGTTCTCTATTCCTTCCCTGACATATTTCATTCTGCTAATGTCTGTTCCACCTTTAAGAGTATTTATAAACTGTTTGATCACTTTAGCATTTCTCTTTGTCCAAAATGTGACGCAGTCAATCTTTCTCTTCTCTCAGCTCTCCATAGCTGCGAGTTGGCTTGGTCTCTCGTTTTCTCTTCTATCTCGTTTGCTTCATCTAATGAGACTATAAGTGACTCTGGAAACTCTGTTTCCTTGTTATGGACTTGAATTTCTTCAGTTGGAAGCGAGATTCGTGGGATTTCATATGTTGGCTCCTCAGATTGAATTTCTTCTTTATAGTAGCTAATTGGTGTGTAACTCAATGGTGCATGTTTACGCTCATTCAAAATCGATTGCCACATTGGACGCTTTTGAAGATATTTAAAGTCCTCGGATAGCCGCTGAATTTGTTTTTGATCTTCAAGAGGTGTCACTTGTTAAACTATCGATGAATAGCTCGATATGCAGAGTTTCCTTGGCCTTCTACTCTTAGAACTTTTTTTATCTGGGTTATGCTTCAAAAAATTCAAAATGCTAAATTTGGTTGTTGAGAGGTTCTTTCTCACATTCAACTTTCCCCATTTTTGGGCTATTTTCGTTGGAGAAAGATCATTGGGAATAAACTTTGCTCCTTCCATTTTGCAGTCTACCAAAAACCATAAGGTGGCAGCCACGTAGCAGCATACCCCACATTGACCAGACTTGCATTCGCAGATACCTTTAAGGACTTCGCCAAGTACTGAATGTATAACAATATGAACTTTTTCAAATTTTCTGCATTTTGTAAGATGCATGCACTCGGGATTTGACATGGGTGGCATTCTTAGATTTCTCGTGAGACAGTAAAACATTTGTCACTCTCTTTGCTTTGAACATTCTATACCCTTGTCTTGTGTTTCTGGCTCTTTCTACGGGTATGATGTTCGTGAATAATGGTATCGTTAAAAGTATTCGGAACAGCCTCCAGCTGCTTTGTCCAGTTCCCCCTCGGTAAATTAAAATCATTGGTAACTTCTCTTAGAGGCTGTGGACTAGACTGCAAACTAGAATAAAAATTACCATTTATTTTTTATTATTGGGACATAAGCCTTGGCTTAGAAAAATTAAAACCAAGAAATAACTTACCTTAATGTTATATTTTCTGGTTTATCCATCTTGTTATGCTTGAATAATATTCGAATATTATTTAAATAATGACTAGAAGGGTATGATCACCAAAAGAAAAGAAGAAAAACTGAAAATGCATCAAAAAATTTAAAATTCAAGCTACTGGTCAACAAAATCAGTCTGCTTTACCAGTGCGGACAGCGAAAGTAACCGAGATTTTGAATTTACGTGACCGCTAAAACTGCTTAGTCCCACTGAAGGCAGCTTAACCAATCAATAGAAGAGCGCACCTTTTACCCAGAATGCACTAGAGGCGCGCTAGTAACCGTTAAGAAATTCAAACCAGTTTTTTTAGCGTGTATTATCACTCCTAGCATTCTGGCTAATCTTCTGGACACGAATTTTACCTTGGCAGGAACCAGTCAGACCTAATGTACTAGGTCCCATTGGTTCCTGCCTTTGACTTAACTAGCCTTTAGTAAGCTTAGCCACTGTGTAGTACAAATGCCATCTTTAAAGGGAGGGCGAAGTAGAAAATCAAGTGATTTTTTTATAGATTCTACTACTGATTATAAGACCAGTCTGCATAGTGAAACATAAAGGAAATACTTCCGAATGATTTTAAAATTCAAATTAGGTTCAGATTTTAAGGATAATTTGAAATAAGGACCTCCGACCAATCAAAATTCAAATTAGGTTCAGATTTTAAGGATAATTTGAAATAAGGACCTCCGACCAATCACGTAACGCCCTGCCTTTTTAATTTTACACGGAATTTTAATTCCGATAAATTTAAGAAAGGGCCCAAGCGCCTGTCCATGCCCCTGTGCCGGACGCGAACACGATACGGAGAGAGAGAAGCTAGGAGAGAAAATAATGAAAGCGCGACGTAGAGACTAGAGAAAGAGAACTGCCTGCCTGGTATATAAGTGAGAGGGGGAAGAGGGAGAGGGGGCGACCCGCTCGGAGAGGAGAGAGAGGAAAGAAAGGTAATTTAAATCCTTTGAGTGAAGGGAAACAAGATGATAATTTTCGCGCACTACTGCACTTTGTGCGCGTGATACATCAGATTATGCTGGATGGTTAGGCTAGGTTACGTAAAATAGAGGGGACGGTTTACGGTCATAGTGCTTTCTGGTTTAGGGGATCCAGGATTTTGTTTTAGATACATTACTTGATTCGTATGGTTTTTAAAAATTATACTTTAGTGGGGTGCACTATTTAGTTTTAGCATGGATTTATAATAAAAGCTTACGCATTATGGATATTTCACTGTAGCTTTCAATAAGGCATTGTGATTTTAAACACATTTTTGTCATAAAAATTCGCGCGGGTGGGGACTGATGACGTAGAAATTGAGGGAAACTTCTTTCTCTCGGAGCGCGTGCTTTTCTAAAAATTATTTCTTGCGTGCTATTAAAAATTAGAACTCGATCGCGTGAAAAACTTCCACCTCCTCTGAATTTGCCTCAAATTCTACGTCACAAACGCGCGTGCCAGGCAGGTACTAGCTCGCACCATTTTAGACGAGGAATAAATGTGGTGCGCGTTTTAAGGTGAGTGAAATGTCCAGGAAGCGTAAGCTTCTATTTAGAGGTGTACGGTTAACCGTTTCAATCGAATAATTCGATCGAATACCGAACCGAATAATTCGATTCGGTATTCGATAAGCCTATTTTCACTATTCGATTCGAATATCGAATACCGAACTGACTATTCGGTTAAAGTTCGACTACCATAAATTTTGGTCCTTGGCACTAGAGAGACCCACCTTATTTAAAAAAATTATCATCCCAATTTTATTTGTCTCCCATCAAAAACTACCCTCATGTGCCTAGGAAAATTTTAAGAAACACTTGGCCACCAATGAGGAGAGGTATTTTGAAATTTAGGAGCTTCTAAATGTTCTTCTCCTTGCTTTGTAATTTTACCAACCCTTTAAAAACAAATTTGTTAAGCGTAAATAAATTTAACCTTTCTTAAAGGGAAGCCTAGGGTAAGAAAAATTACCACAAAGCTTCTCTCGACCTGTTTTTCGATGTTATCGTAAAATAAATCGCAATGGTCACGGAGAAGCGTGTGAAGTGGAAAATACCAAAAACCCCAAAAAACCACACCGTCATTGGTCCAGTCTTCATCATCTCTTACACTTTCCAGCCATCTCATTGGCCCTAAAAAACCGTTTTCAAGTCGTTGAAAACATATAAATAGGAAACTACTCTCCTTTATATTCACTTCTCAGTTTTCAGATTACTTGTAAACGCAATTGTAAACCACTCAAAATATAAACCTTAGTGTTCGGGTACAAAATTAGTTACTGGTTTCGTACTTCGTGGTTCGGAATTTCGGATTCAGGTTACTTGTAAAAGTAATTGTAAACTACTTTAAACATAAACCTTAGTTTTCGGCCACAGAATTATTTTCCGTTTTCTCGGTTTGGAACTCGGGACTTCGCGTTAATAGGTAAGAGCGTTAGACAATATAGTAGTGATCGTGGAAGTTTTGCGTGGTTCGTTCGGCTGTTTGAAAACTTAAGCGTCACTGGTTTCTTCAAGTTCCACTTCGTTCATTTGCTGGAAATCATAATACCAGAATTAAAGTAAGTGAATTTCAATAATTTATTTTTCCCTACATCATTACTGACGTGATAGAATCCCATCTAAAAACCTGTCTTTTAAACTCTTTGCCCGGCTGTGCTAAGCTAAATAATGAAACATCTTTAATTAATATCTGAAGGGTCTGTCAAAAATTAAGGGACTCCTTTGGCTAATAGAGAGGTTGACCAAATATCATATTAGAGAGGTTGAGCTAATATCGTATCAAAGAAGTTAAGCAGTGATCGAGCGGGAGAGATTATTTAGTCTAAATATCTGGAACCCTTTTCTTTAGCTTGCGTGCTTCAAATATGAAGGGGAGATAACTGTATTTCTAATATCGTTCTATAGTAATTCTAGTATACATATTTATATAAAGCATATCGTATTTTAGTAATAATGTATGTAATATATGGTATTTTAGCATTTATTTAATGTAATATAATATAATATTTGGCATTTTAGTATTCATATAATATATGGTACTTTAGTATTCATATAAAATATGGTATTTTAGTATTCATATAATATTGGGATTTTAGTATTCATGTGATATATGGTAATTTAGTATTTATATAATATATCGTACAAAAACGAGTTTTGCTTAGCAGTCCTTAAAAAACCGCATTTATACAAAATCCATGGCGAAGAAAACTACACTTTTTCAAACCCACAAAGGGTCAGAAATGAATATATATATTTGATATAAAGTTTTACGACAACAGGTTCTATACGATTTCATACATGAAAATCTGAGCTCTATTTATTTTTTTATATCGGTTTTAGTTGTGAAATTTCAAATTGCAATACCTATATTAATTGCTATTTGAACAAGATGATCCAAGGGCTGGCCCTTAATACTAGTTTTACACAACGTGGATCCATATATAGTTCACCTCCCTTAGGTATACACCCTTTTGACGGGAAACGGGGGTAGGCAACCCTTAATATCGGGAGATACAAGGGGGGTTGCTCCAGTGCCGTGTTTGCACACTCTCAGATCAAAAACGCCTACAGCGCAGGCTCTAAAAAGCGAGATGGAAGGCAGAGTTTCACCCCCGCGCCTTTCCTTCTTAGACTCGTCAAAAGGGTGTATAGTTAGAAACATCGTACAACAATTTTTATGTTGTTTTATTCTTCCATCAAAAAGCCATCGAAATTTAAATTATACCTTCCTTAACTCTTTCTCTCTCTCCCCCTCTCAGTCTCTCATACATACTGAACTTTCACCTACTCGCTTCGAATACTAATTAAGTCACTGTTTTATATTTATATACATTATACATCTATAGATAGTTTTCACACATGGAGGATTCATATCATTTTCACTAGGAAGCCGGGCTATCTGGAGGAAAAAAGCAGACGAGTTTTTGTCCGCAAGTTAGCCCGGCCTCTTGGTGTAAATGGTATGAATCCTCCATGTGTGAAAACTATCTATTTTAAATTTCTAAATTCTACACGCACTTTAAATTATAGCTTAACCATTTTAAAAATATAATGAGAACAATTGTTATCAATTAACTGATCGGTAAACTGTGCGAAAGCAACCCATGTAATTGTAAAAATTGGCAGTTTACTTCAAAAATAAAAGTAGTTAATCAATCTCCCCCTCTCAGTCTCTCTCTCTCTGGTGATAATTGAAAGGGGGTTTAAAGTCCATAGATCCGATGCCTCAGAACCAAATGCCAGAGAAAGTCATGAATATATGATTGACCCCACGATACGATTTGAACAGCACTTGGATCAGGCTAACCGTGTCAATATAGAAAAAAAGGCGTATATGGATACGACGCACGCGTATTTCCGCGACAAATACCCTGACGTCATAGAGTGGGAGACTATCGGTCTGTATGTAGGATCGCGCGGAACGATTTCAAAATATTTTGTTGATTTCGTGCGGAAGTTTAACCTGCAAAAGACTTTAATTAACGAAGTGGCCACATCAGTTGTGCTTGACTCTGTGAATATATTGAACTTTCATTTATTCGCCTCGAATACGAATTAAGATACTGTTTTATATACTATATATCTATTTTAAACTCTAAACTTTGCACGTTTTTTTAAATTACAGCTTAAAGATTTTAAAAGAATATGACAAAAATGTTATCAATTAACTGAAAGGTACACTGTGCGAAAGCAACCCATGTTATTGTATACATTGGCAGTTCTACTTCAAAATAAAAGTAGCTCATCATCTCTCTCTCTCATTTCGAGTGTGAGTGAGTGTTTTTTTCAGTGCGCTTTTTTGCGGCTTTTTCGATAGTTATTAGTTCGATTTATGTGCGGTTTTTTACGCACCTGGTTTTTTAAAGGACTGCCCGAAAGGTATTTTGCCTTTTTTGACTTTATTTTACCGGTTTTGTCGCTTTTTGAGTGATTTAGTCGGTTCAGCGCCCTTTGGGCCTTGGCCTCCCACGCGGCCGGTAATTTTCCTTGTTGATCATGGATGGCGCGCTCTTTCCTTCGGCGTCGCCGAAAACATCGATAACTGAAGCCTCGGCTTCCCTAAAACGCTGCGCTTCGCTGCCTAGCGTTGCCTCTCCGCCTCTCCCGGGAACCACCGCTGCCTCGCCCGCCGGCTCAACGGCGGCTACCGTCGCTTCGGCCTCTCTCCCGGGAGTCCCCGTCGCCTCGCTTACCGTCTCTTCTGCGGCTACACTGTAAAAAATAATGGTTTACTTCTATTCCATTAATGGATATATCACTTTTGTTAGAAAACCAAACCCTATCCGGTTTGGTTTTGAACCCTTATGGTCATATGTAATGGATCGGTACAGCACCAATATCATTCCCATCATGGATGTTATTTAAACCATTATGGGCATATGTAATGGATCGGTACAGCACCAATATCATTCCCATCATGGATGTTATTTAAACCATTATGGGCATATGTAATGGATCGGTACAGCACCAATATCATTCCTATCACGGATGATATTTAAACCATAATTAGTCCCATCATGGATGTTTCTTAACCCGTTATTATGCCTATCATGGATGACATTTTAACCGTTATTATTCCCATCATGGATATTTTTTAAACCGTTATTATTCCCATCATGGATGTTTTTTAAACCGTTATTATTCCCATAATCGATGATATTTTAACCGCTGTTATTCCCATCATGGATATTTTTTAAACCGTTATTATTCCCATCATGGATGTTTTTTAAACCGTTATTATTCCCATCATGGATATTTTTAAACCGTTATTATTCCCATCATGGATGTTTTTTAAACCGTTATTATTCCCTTAATCGATGATATTTTAACCGTTATTATTCCCTTAATCGATGGTATTTTAACCGTTATTATTCCCTTAATCGATGGTATTTTAACCGTTATTATTCCCATCATGGATGATATTTATACCCTTTATGATGAAAGCTACATGAACGTCTCGATTGCCGTTTAAACACCATTCTCTCGTTTCACTCCAACTATATTCATAGTAGCTAGAAACCGATTACGACCGGGCCTTTCAATAATCTGATGGCCACCATATTTAAGTTTGAAATCTAAACCCGATTATTTAAATGTATATTTGACTTTCGGCTCACTCTGAACCGTTAATGTCTCTTTTTTACAGAGAAGAATAACAAAACCCATATTTTAATTCACTTCGGGCCTTAATTGTCTTCTTTGATTCTCTAGGCCTGGGTGTCGTGGCGTACTCCTGTAATCCAGCCTCTTGGAAGCTAGAATGGTTGAGTTTACCGGCAAAGTATAAGCCTTCGCGTTCTTTTTGTATTATCTAAAGCAAGGATTATTCTATAAACAGATGTAGTATTGCTTAAGTAATATATAAACAGCCATTTCAAATAATAATATTTAAGAATATCCTTGGAATCTCAAAATGAAACAGAGCCTTAAAACTACCTAACTACTAAAGGAATCGAAATTACGAAAATATTTCCATATAATCACTTTATATTACGACAAGTTGGGAAAACCAAAATATTACCTCTCCGTGTCGAGATGATTATATTAACTTAAGTATCCAATGAAAACGTCGACATTTTTGCCCTCATCCTTTCCCGCGCTTTGCGCTTCCGCATTTCATCCTTACTCTCAACATTATCTTCCTCCATTTTACATACAAAAATCGAATACTCACTAAAAGAAGCGGCAAAAACCTGCTGGCTCGTTACCACTTAATTTGACTTAATATCCAACTTCCAAACACAAATATTTACTGGTAGATAAATTTACAACCTACAAACAAAGAAAAATTCTCAAGAATGGCTCCCGCAAGTTTAAGAGGTCTATTTTCAACCAGGTGGGCGTATCTGATTAGATTTAAAATATATATTTTTGAAATTTTTGGTTTGGCTGTTATCTACACCTTGATGGTTTTCAGTGAAACAGACAAGGAGCATAAACACAATAGTGGAAGCTTCAGTCTTATTTAAAACATGTAAAACAATTATCATCTCTGCAAATAGCTTACACATGTCTTTTTTACCAATGCCGAACCGTTTGGATTTTTCTAAAGCAATCTCAGCACCAAAAAATATTTTTTGATACAAAATAAATGTTTTAAATTCTTATTAAGAATAAAACAAGAGGATAAAAAAGGGCTGTCCTCTCGTAATTTTTAAGCTTTTATCATGATTACTCTATACAACAGTAACAAGGAGTATAAACCCATTAGTGGAAGCAGTATGTTTTTTCGAAACGATCTCGCTTATGTTTATCCCCTCTAGACTTCGCTAAAAACGTATTACTCCTACGTAAAATATTAATAGACAGACAAGGATTCATACCATAAAAGAAGGAGCGCAATATTATCCATATTTTCATTTCATATACAGAGAAAAGAAACTATTATGTTTCTGAGAGGAGCTTCCCATTTTGGTTGTTGTTTTGAAACGTATATTGCAATGCACGGGCCTTGATAGATATAGGAGGCAATGAATGAAATATATCACAAAGCATGGGCCTTGATAGATATAGGAGGCAATGAAGGAAATATATCGCATGCACGGGCCTTGGTAGATATAGGAGGCGATGATAATCTCTCTCTTTGCACGAGAGGTTTATCTTAAATATTTAAATAAATATAATTATTTTTAATTATTTTAATCTTTAATAATTAACATTAATAATAGTTAAATCGTTTAAAATAAAGTTATACCTATTATCATCTCAAACTTTGCTAATATTGACGTTTAAAGTGAAGGGTACCCCTCTTGCCCGCTTTCTTCAAATTTTGGGGTATATATACGATTCGTTTCCATTATAATAGTAAGGAAAAAGCGCAATTGCGAAAACCTTTGGTGGCGATCCCACCTTAGGGAGGCTAGACGTTTCTCGTAACCCTAGCTGATCGCCGCGTATATCCTAAAACCAAACGATGATAATGGAGTAGAAGCCAATGATACAGATTGGTGTCTATGTGGAATAGACGGAAGACCAGTGGATGGTGGTGGTAGAAGCCAATGATACAGATTGGTGTCTATGTGGAATAGACGGAAGACCAGTGGATGGTGGTGTTAGAAGCCAGTGTAAGTGCAGACTGGTGTCAATGTGGGATTGACAAAGAACAGAAGATGGTGGTGATTATAAGCCAGTAAGGACAGACTGCTGTCCGTGTGGGATGGACGAAGACCAAAAGATGGTGGTGATTAGAAGCCAGTAAGAACAGACTGGTGTCCGTGTGGGATGGACAAAGACCAGAAGATGGTGGTGAGAGAACTCAAGTAGAGGAGCCATTTCCGTGACGGTGAAAGCAGTTCGGAAATGGCGAACACGTTTGCTCCGATACGCAAACTGCGAACGCGGTCACGTGGGTGTAACAACGGACAGACAGACACACACAGACACGGCCGTTACAGAACCTCTCCTGGACTACGTCACACCGAGAGGTAAAAAAAGGAAATTTTAAAGTTTTGTAAGATTTCTTTACACAAGCAAACTGCTAACGCGGTGCATAAGTATAGCAACGGACAGACACACACAGACAAACACGTATACTGCTGTTTAACTCTTTCTGTATTGATTTTGAGTTGATAAACCAGATTATCTTAAATTCTAAATTTAATATAATTTATATTATATATTTTCTTCGTTAATTATTCACCTTGTTGAGCGTTACATCGTTTAAAAAAATAATTAGACATTCTTGAGAGACTTGCCTACTATTGACGTTTGAAATGAAGGATCCGCCTGCAATTTCGCTCTACTGAAATCGGTAGTATATAAATGATGCAAATCTTAGATATTGATAAGAGCAGCGCAACTGCGTGAACTTTTGGTGGAAGCCCCACCATTGGGAGGCTAGACGTTTCTCGTAACCCTAGCTGATCACTACGTCTGTCTTAACCTTAACGATGATGATAGAGATAGAAGCCAGTAAGTACAGACTGGTGTCCTTGTGGGATGGACAAAAACAAGAAGTTGGTAGTGTTAGACAGACAATGGAGTAATAGCCAGTGTTAGAGGAATACAATTTTGAAAATTTCCGGGAACTGTATATGCGGTTCGGAAAATGAGAACACATTTGTTCCGATTTGCAAACTGAGAAAGCGGTCCCCTGGGGTGTAACATCAGACACACACCTCGAAATTAGGACCTCTCCGTGACATAATTCACCGGGAGAGGTAATAAAAAATAAATAGTAAATGGTTTCATTAAATGTTGGGAAACAAAAATGAACGTCTCCGAGTTGAGACGAGGGCGTACACGTTCGAACAAAAATTTACTTTCTAAACACAGGTCCATTAGTCAATGAGAAAACCGTAAGTACATAATTCAAATTTACGTTTACATTATATATAAATGTAGTAAAGCTGAATTAAAAAGTAAACACCAAATTTCAAATGTTAATATCAAAAGATGTTCTTGGAATATTGAGATGAACGTTTACATTATATATAAATGTAGTAAAGCTGAATTAAAAAGTAAACACCAAATTTCAAATGTTAATATCAAAAGATGTTCTTGGAATATTGAGATGAAACACAACTACTAAAAGAATCGTAATGCCGAAAAATATTTAAAACATTTCCATTTAATATTCTGCAAAAATAAAATTTTATAGTTTTGTAAGAGATCTTTTCATCCTACTCGCTTTATATTAACTTTGATATGCGTGTAGTGTTTCGATTCAGATGCAATCTTCATTACTCGTTCTATATAAACTCTCACTTGTGTCATTACATTGAAAGAAGTTTATCTTAAATAATTGAATAAATATAACTGATATTAATTATTTTAATCGTCAGTATTTTACGTTAATTATAGTTAAGTCGGTTTAAGAAACTTAATTCCTATAATAATTTTAAACATAGCTATCTTTAACGTTATACTTCTAGGGAACACCTATGTCAGAACTTTTGTAAATTTTGGGTATATAAGGCGATTGATTCACACTAAGGGATAAGAAAACATTTTAAGTCTAACGACGATGATGGAGTAGATGCCAATGTTGCAGATTGGTGTCTATGTGGTAGAAACGAAAGACCAGTAAATGGTGATGTAAGAAAACAATAAGAACAGATTATTGTGTATGTGGTGTACACGAAAGTCGAGTGCACAGGGTTTTTGTTAGAAGCCATTAAATAGCGGTTGGTATTGGGTGAGACATTGGCGGTTGGACAGCAGATGAAGGTGTAACGGATAGTTAATGATTGGCGTTAAATAAGATGGATAAAGCAAGGAAGTAAACCTTTCTGAAATGCTGTATTCTGCGAACTCGGTCCGGAAATTGTGAACACGTCTGCTCCGATTTGGAAAGTGCGAACGCGGTGACAGACAGACACGTCCTGTGTAATACCTCTCCGTGACGTCATCGTCACTCGGAGAGGTAAAAACTATGGCTGCGCCAACAGTTTAAAAATAAACTAATGTGCCCACTTTTCAATGTTATGCCTGTTATGGAATAGAGTAAAAATTGTTAACTATTTTTAAACCAAATTTTAACCATACACCCTAATTTTCCATTATCAAACCTAATATGGAATATAGAAAAATGTTTAACTATGTTTATACCATATTTTAACCATATATCCTGACTTTCCATAACCAAACCGTATATGGAATAGAGAAAAAATGGTTAAATATTTTTAAACCAAATTCGAACCATATATCCAACTCTCCATTATCAAACCATATATGGAATGGTCAAAAGTTTTTAACATAAACCATTTCTTAACCATATTTTAACCACTTATCCTAACATGCCATTATCAAACCATATATGGAATAGTCGAAAATTTAAGATAAACCATTCTTACACCATCAATGGTTTGCAATTAAAGCAAACCATAATCACACCATTGTCTAGCCAAATTTAAACCATTAATGGTGCAGCGGGAGAGGATATACCCTTTTTATACCATATATGAACCATTATTTTTAACAGTGTACCGTCGCTTCGAACACTCTCCCGGGAGTCCCCGCCGGCTCTTCCTGGGCTACCGTCGCCTCGGCCTCGCTCACTGGTTCAACGGCTCACTCTTCCCTCCCACCGCATACCTTCTCCTTCACCGTTAAGGATGACAGTTCGGAAAGAGGTATCTCTTTCTGTGCTTCCCAACACCGAGCTACAATCGAGGAGTTCCTCGTTGCCATTACGTCCATCGTACCTGCTAAAAACGTCACTGATATCTACCGTGAAAACGGCCAGGTTTTTGTCTACTTTTCGGACAAATCTTGGGCCCTTCAATTAATTGCGGACGGCCTTGCCTTTCGTAATGCTCAGTTGGATTGTTTCCCTCTTGGGTTTGCCCCCAAGAAGGTTACGCTCTCTGGTGTGTCACCTACGGTTTCTGATGACCATCTGCGTTCCGTCCTATCACATTATGGCACCGTTCAGGGCAAGATCCGCAGCCTTACTGCTGCGGTTACGCTACCTGATTTTCGGCATATTCGTTGCGCGCGCCGTGAAGCCACCGTTTTGTTTGCTTCGGATGACGCGTTCCGAAAATTACCACCTTACATAACGATCCTAGTCAATAACGTGCGTCACACATTAACCGAAATTGCCCTTCAAAACAGGCAACTCCTACAACTACGCCTGCCTCTCCCGCTACAACAACTTCGTCTACCGTGTCCGCTCCCTCCGTGACGGTCACGATGACCTCTTCCACATCAGCTTTGGCTACGACGCCTACCCAAGTCATTGTCCCCATTTCAACTGCTAACCATGCCCCTGTCGCCATGGATCTTACCGTTTCTGAAAGGTCTTCGTCCGCATTTTCCAATGACAAACCGCCCCCTAACGATTCCAACATCCCGTTGGAAACTGATTCGGACTATACCACCGATGGTGATGAGGTCACTGACTTTGATAATGATCCCTCCGTCAAGGCGGTTACTAGTTAGCGCAAGAAGCGTCTTGCGAAGCGAAAATTAGACATTACACCAATGTCTGCTCTTTCCCGTCCAGCCCCTCGCGCCAAGAATTATGCCTTAAGTGAAATATCTTTTGTCGACGCTATGCGTGGCCATCTCCAGTCTCTGATCGATGTGAAACCGCCGCGGCTGCCCGTGGTGCCGTGGTGGTTCAATGTCGTCAAGCCGGAGATAAAGCGCTTTAGCGTTCTTTTTTGCACCATAAGAAGATTTCTGGTAACCAGGAACTTTTACGATTGGAATCTTTAGTGGCCACCTCGGATCCCGACTCCTTGGAGAGACGGGTTCATGTTGAAAGCCTCAACGAATTTTTGATGCAGCAATCCGCCTCATCGTTGTTGCATGCCCGTGAATCCCACTTCCGATCTGTCGATACTCCCTCGCGAGACTTCTATCGCATGGAGAAACGAGCCGCTTCGGCTACCGTGATGTCGGGCCTTTATGATCCCTCTGGCATTTTGTTGGAGGATCCCGACTCTATACGTGATACCGTCCTCCGGTTTTATGGTAACCTTTATTCCCCTCCGGCCACAAATTTTGACCCCCAGACATTCTCTGAATTAACTGCGGGCATTTCCGTTTTACCCCCTGAGAAGGCTGATCTTCTTAAGGCAGATTTATCCTTACCCGAGGTCACCGTTGCTCTTAAGCGTTTGTCACGCGGGAAAGCCAGCGGTCGTGATGGCTTCCCCGTAGAATTTTATATGACATTTTGGCCGCTGTTGGGAGAGATCCTACTTCCGGTCTTCCGCGAAATTCATCAACATCCTACTTACTGGGGTCGCTTCACTGATTCGGTAGTTTCCCTGCTCCCCAAGGCCGGGAACCTGCTGGATCTCGCGAATTGGCGCCCGGTGTCGCTTACTAATGCCGATTATAAAATCTTTGCTAGGGTTTTAGCTTCCCGCTTAAACGAGGTCGTCGGTGAACTTGTTCACGAGAACCAAACTTACTCGATCCCTGGCAGGACGATCTATGATACCCTGACCATCCTTCGCGATGGCATTGCCCTAGCCAACGCGGGCGATGAGCCTCTCGCTCTTGTCAGCGTTGACTTTCGCAAGGCTTTCGATATGGTTGGTCATGGGTATCTGTTTACCCTCCTGTCACGTTATGGGTTCCCTCCGGAATTTTTACAGCAAATGAGAGTCTTATATTGTGATTCTCACGTCCGTTTCAAAGTTAATAATACTCTTACCAGTACTATCCCATTTGCTGGCGGCATTCGGCAAGGGTGCCCACTATCCGGTTTACTTTTTGTTCTATGCATGGAACCCCTTCTCACCCTAATTCGCAGTAATATCCCTCGTTCACACGTCCCTCCACATTTCTCCGTAGTTACAGCCGCCTTCGCTGATGACCTTACGTCATTACTCCGTAATGAACAGGATTTTACAATCCTTGATCGTTGCCTCGCCTTATACTCTCGTGTTTCGGGGGCTATTATTAATTATGACAAGTCGTTTATTCTCTGGTGCGGGGCCTGGTGTAAAAAACCCCCCACCCTACATTTACCGATCCCATCCCGGACTGATGGTGGCAAATTTCTAGGGGTTTACCTGGGGAATTCCGACAACTTCCTACACCATAATTGGCCTGACCTTTCTGCCCGTCTGGCGGGTGTGTTAGGAAGATGGCAACGGTATCGCCATTTATGTTCCCTCACTGGTAGGGTTTTGCTGGCTAACCAACTCGCGGCCTCCGTTTTGTGGCATCGCCTCAAGGTGCTTAATCCCCCCACTACCGTTATCACGGCTTGGCAATCTAGTATTGTTAATTTTATATGGTCAGGAATCCACTGGGTGCCGTCCCGGTCGCTTTACCCTCTCCGTTGTCACGGCGGGCTTGGTCTCGTACATATTCAAAGCAAAATTGACGCGTTCCGATCACTTTCAGTACACCGATTATTGGTCCTACACCAAAATCCAATATCTCTCGCACTTTTCCGGTACTTCTTTCCACAGATTCCCCTTTTGTCGCATTGCCTACTTGATACCTCTCACACTAGCAATCGCATTCGTTTTTACGCGCCCGCCCTTAACTCCTGGTATAGGATAAACCCTAAAATCTCCCCGTTACTATCCTCTAAAGTGGCCTTTCTGGGGATTCCGATTATTTCTTCCCCGTTTATCACCAACGTCACCGGTCAACGCCTCGCCCCAGATTTGTTTGGTTATCTCGCGAGCATTCAGGTGCGCGTTCTGGGGGACCTTTCGGATGACCTGGGACGGTGGCGCCCACAAGGTGCTCTGCTCTCTGGTCGCCCCCCGTCTCGCGCGATCATCACCTGTATCCGCCAGGTAATCAGTTCGTAAATTCACTCATTCCCAGCCATTTTTAATGCTAGAGGCCTCAATCCCACTGCTCAGATTACCCCTGATGGTGGTTTGAGCCTGTAATCAACGTATCGTTTTGGTAATTCTGAGCGAAAGCTTATGATTACCAATTCCGTTACGACCTCGGCGCTCTACAAATTAGTTGTCTCAAACCGCTTCTCTCCCACGCAACTAGTCAGTCCCCCGGATACCACCCTCATTCCGTCTCTTCAATGGTGGAATGGTCGTCTACTTTCTCCATTGAACAGTCGGGCCGAACTCTGTGTCCGTTGGCGCGCCCTTCATGGCTCTCTCCCGCATCCCACGCGTCTCTCCCACATTGTCCTTTCCATGGACAACAGGGTTTGCCCGTTCTGTCCTGCGCCGGGCTCATTTCTCCATATGTATTATTTTTGCCCTTATCTTACATCCGTTTTGAAACTTATAAATGACCGCCTTTTCCGATGGAAACGCCACCGCCATCCACCAGAACATTTTTGGTCTTTGGTCGCTTCCCCAGGGAAAGATCATACCATTTGCAATTTCGCGTTTGTTATTACCCTGGTTGTTTTAACTGAGATTTATGCCGATATCTCTCAAATCGCGTTGTCGGCCTATCCCTTCAGTCATTACGTCAACCGAGCCATTTCCCAAATTATTAACCGGATTGCTGCCCGTTTTAGAACGGAACGATCACGTGTTGCGTCCGCCACTGACTTAGACCGCTTTATTTTACGTTGGGGTTTTGAACATGAACCACAATGGTTTTGACCCCTTAATTACCAGTTTTTATTCTCTAGAAACCCTGGTTATCACTGCCATATCTTTCTGTTTAACTTGTTTTTTGTGTTTATATTTTTTTGCCAGATATATTTTGTTTTTTCTCGCGTTTTTTTTTGTATATTTATAAGTTTCGCAAAGTATAATTTCTTGTTTTTATTAACCTGTTTTAATGATTTTTGCCTAATATGACTTAATGTTCTTGTTTTCTGTACAATGTATAATGTACTATAATAACTCTACTCGATAATAAACTAACCAGTTTGAAAAACCAAAAAAATCTCTCTCTCTCTTTCTCTCTCTCTCTTTCTCTCTCTCTTTCTCTCTCTCTTTCTCTCTCTTTCTCTCTCTCTCTTTCTCTCTCTCCCTTTCTCTCTCTCTTTCTCTCTCTTTCTCTCTCTCTCTTTCTCTCTCTCCCTTTCTCTCTCTCTTTCTCTCTCTTTCTCTCTCTCTCTTTCTCTCTCTCTCTCTTTCTCTCTCTCTTTCTCTCTTTCTTTCTCTCTTTCTTTCTCTCTTCTCGAGTAATATAATTCTTATAAATTAATATTAAAACATCAATGGAATCTTAAAACTCGCCGGTAGCTGTTCCTTTCTTTGCATTCGAAAAGCTGGCTCAGGACTTAACGGAAACTTCCCGTAATGAAGTCGGTGCGTTCGGTAAGATCCGGTACGCATACTCCCTCGCCGACAGTGGTCAGACCCCAACCCGTTATGAAACCGTGTCCTCATTGCGGAAAGGCCTTCAAAGGTGACCAAGGTATTCGTGTCCATATCTCGAATTCCCATAAAGAAATATCCCGCGCTATGGTGACGGCAAACTACCAGGAAAAACGGAAAAAGAGCGAGGGAAAGGTCTCGGCCACTAAAGCGTCCGACCAAGTGTCGGCTTCAATACCGCCAGTAACAAATGCCGAGCATAACGAATCCGCCAGGCTGGTGGAGGATACTTTGGGGTCTAGTGTAGATCGAATACCGGGTGGCCAATTAGCATTCACGGAAATAAATGATTTTGAGCAACGTCTCGAATCGCTGGCTGACGATGAGTATCGTCCGGCACTGGACACAGTCTGTCGGGAATTTCAAAAATTCTTGTCTTCGGTCATCAACAGACTGCCCGGCCCAATACATCCAGCTTCGAAATACTTTGACGCTAGGAAGCGCAACATGGGGAAAGAGAAGCATAAGGGGCATAGAAACTCCACCAACCCACAAAGGGATAGAAGGAACCGTAGCGAAAAAAGTCTTAAGGAATATCTTTATGAGCAGGCTCAGTTTGATTACTACAACCGCAGAAGGAAAGTCTGGAGATCCATAGCTAAACAGGATCACTATGTATCGTGCAAAATTCCCATGGAAGGGATACAGGCCCACTATGAAAAACTCTTCGCGGAGCCAAACGCCTGCACCAGACTTAAATATGAACCAGCGACACCAATGGACGATGGGGTGGTGGATATTCCATATACTGCTGAGGATATCTTGGCAGCCATGAAGGGTCTTGCCATAGATACGGCTCCTGGCCCAGATAGAGTTCTTATGCGAGCAGTCAAAGAAACAAAATGCAGTAAAGTTATAGCGTGGATCGCGACACTGATGGAGAAATGGACATATGTTCCATCGTCATTGAAAATTGCCAGGTCAATTCTTATCCATAAAGGAAGTGACGAAATGAATTTGAGCAATTGGAGATCCATCATGATGTTTCCTTTGATCCGCAGAATTATTGAGCGTGCCATAGACAAACGACTTCGTTCACAGTTCCAGCCTTGTGCGGCGCAAGGCGGTTTTGTGGCCACTCCAGGCACGCATATCAACGCTTCCTTGGTGAACGGAGTTTTGCAGTCGGCAAAGGTGAAGAAATCAAACTGCGCGGTTGTCTTTTTAGACGTCGCTAAAGCATTTGACAACGTCAGTCATAAACATATCGCGAATACGTTAAACACCCTTCCAATTCCGGAAAGACAACGCAACTTACAGATGGCTCTAATAACCGACAATGAGGTTCAAATTAAAGCGAACCATCAGAAATCGGGGAAAATTAAATTAAATAGAGGCGTACTTCAAGGTGCTCCACCATCTCTAACGCTTTTCAATATTGCAATTGATTTTATTCTGAAGGAATTAACGGGAGAAACGGTAGCCAAAGCACATGGCTATGAAGTTGTGGAAGGACAAAAGCCAATTTCGGGGATAGGCTTCGCGGATGACACGGTAGCTGTGGCTAAATCCAAGGAATCGATGGAGGTGCTGGTGCAAATAGTCATGGATGGATTGCGACAAATAGGCGTTACGGTCAACTGTGCGAAAAGTAAAGCAATTATCATTAGGCATGGGCGCTTAGACCACTCCGCAGACGCGATATCGACACTAAGTGGGGATACTATTCCCACTTTAAAACCCGGTGAAAGTGTGAAGTACTTGGGTATTGACTTCGAAGACGGAATAGTCCTGGACAAAGCTAAGGTGATTCAGTCTGTTGGAAACAATTTGGACCTATTAGTTGCTAGTCCACTGTTGAACCCAAGCCAAAAACACAACATCATTAACCAATTCATTTGGCCTTCAGTGGTGTATCCATTACAAAGTGCTCCTTTACTGAATCTGACGAAGCAATTCCTAGACGACTTAGATAGGTTTATAAGGGGAGCGGTGAAGCAAATACTTTTGATTCCAACAGACACGCCAGATATGATGATATACTCCCCACGAAAACTGCGAGGTCTAGGGGTTGTATGTGCCGCCTGGGAGGCCTATTTGCAACATTATAGCATCAGCCTAAAACTGAATACCATCAACGATCCAGTCCTGAATGGCTGTCGGGACTTACATGCGGAAATCCATGATTGTTTAAATAAACTTAATATCCACCTAGAGGACTCATCAACAACCCCATCCGCCCAGAAAATACGTGACATTCTACGAAAGAACGCATTTGAAGAATGGAGCATGCTCCCTGGAAAGGGTCTTGGGGTAATCCAGTTTTCGGAATATCCGAGAGCTAATAGCTGGATGACCACAGGCTACGGTTTTTCATCGTCGCAATGGACCACCGCAATAAAAATGAATTGCAACAGCTGCGCCACTAGAGGCACAAAAAGCCGATCGGAAGGAACCTCCTCATGCCGTTTCCCAAACTGCATGAAGAAAGAATCCCTATGTCATGTTCTCCAAGATTGTCCTGCCACTAATGACATGGTAATTGCAAGACATAATCGTGTAGTAACAGCCTTAGAAGAAGGTCAAAAGGTCGCTGGATACGAGGTGTACAAGGAGGTCCACTGTGTGGACAACACGACCAACACGAATAAAAGAGCGGACCTCGTGGTTATTGACCGAAGAGGAAAAATACAATGTCCAGACCGTGCCGCTTCGGACACACAGACCCCTAGAGGTTTCATAATAGACCCAACAGTCAGATTCGAAAAAGATCTCGGCCAAGCTAATGCGGTTGACTTGGAAAAGAAAGCGTATATGGACCCCACACACGATTACTTCAGGGGAAAGTTTACAGAGATTCAGGAATGGGAGACCATCGGCCTTTACATCGGATCAAGGGGAACAATATCAAAATTTTTTACGGACTTTATTCGCAGGCTCAATTTACCAACCGCGATGATTAACGACATTTCGACGGCAGTCATTAGAGATTCAATCAGCCAGCTAAATTTCCACCTGTTTCACGCACACTAAAATCTAGTGTATACTAAGAATAGCTCAACTTTGATCTGTTTAACTTGAAATATCTCACAATATTTGGGTATAAATACTAGATGAAAAATCATGAAATGAAATGTAAAAAAAAAGATACTTGTGAATGTTTTGTTATTTATAATTTTTAGTATTTATCATTACTTTTTAATTTTTATTTCTTTTAAATATATTTAACGATGTGTTTTAACACTGAACGGTACGCTGTGTTATAGCAACTCTGTACTGGCAGGGCAGCCTACTTCATTTCGAAATAAAGTAGTTCATCATCTCTCTTTCTCTCTCTCTCTTTCTCTTGATTTTAACGATGAGATTGTCCTGGATAAAGCGGCGGTTTTAAAAACTGTATCAGAAAATCTCGATCTACTAGTTGCCAGTCCGCTGCTCCAACCAAGCCAGAAGTACAATATCATAAATCAATTCCTCTGGCCAACAGTAGTCTATCCATTGCAAAATGCCCCATTGAAAAATTTGGCCAAGCAATTTTTGAAAGACATCGATGTTTTCATACGAGGCGCCGTTAAACAAATAATCTTGATGCCAAACGACAGTCCAGATACAATGTTCTATTCCCCAAGAAAGCTTCGGGACCTACCAGGAAAAGGTCTTGGAGTCGCGCAATTCGCCGATTACCCCCAAGCTAACGCATGGATGACCACGTGGAAGGGTATCTCTTCATCGCAATGGACTTCGGCCATTAAGATGAACTCTAATTGCTGCGCCACTCTTGGTACCAAGGGTCGTTCGAGTAGCACAGTCTCATGTCGGTATCCCAACTGCATGAAGAAAGAAACACTTTGTCACGTGCTACAAGACTGCCCCCATTCCAATGAGTTGGTTATTGCTAGGCACAATCGGGTTGTCAATCTAATAGAGGACAGCTGTATATCTTCCGGACATGAAGTTTATAAGGAAGTTCATTGTACGGATGAAAATGGGAGCAATAAACGGGCAGACTTAGTGATAATTGATAGGGGGTTTAAAGTCCATAGATCCGATGCCTCAGAACCAAATGCCAGAGAAGCTCATGGATATATTATTGACCCCACGATACGATTTGAACAGCACTTGGATCAGGCTAACCGTGTCAATATAGAAAAAAAGGCGTATATGGATACGACGCTCGCGTATTTCCGCGACAAATATCCTGACGTCATAGAGTGAGAGACTATCAGTCTGTATGTAGGATCGCGCGGAACGATTTCAAAAATTTTTGTTGATTTCGTGCGAAAGTTTAATCTGCAAAGGACTTTAATTAACGAAGTGGCCACATCAGTTGTGCGTGACTCTGTGAATATATTGAACTTTCATTTATTCGCCTCGAAAACGAATTAAGACACTGTTTTATATACCATATATCTGTTTTAAACTCTAAACTTTACACGTTTTTTTTAAATTACAGCTTAAAGATTTTAAAAGAATATGACAAAAATGTTTTCAATTAACTGAAAGGTACACTGTGCGAAAGCAACCAGTGTTATTGTATTCATTGGCAGTTCTACTTCAAAATAAAAGTAGCTCATCATCTCTCTCTCTCTCTCTCTCTCGTATCAATACCGCAGAGCGGAATCGGCTTCCAATCACGGTTGTTGATTTTTTCAAAAATATCAAAAAAATCGATTTTTTTATTTAAATCGGATTTTTTTCATGTTAATCGATTTTTTTGATTTTTATTGAACTACTTGATAGTAAATTACCAAAATAAAAGCTTTTGTGTCAAAATTAACCAAAAGCAAAATAATCATGACATTTAAGCAACTATTGGATATTTTCTACACAGTTATTGTTATTGTTACTATTCAAATGCTTGTATAAAAAGACTACCTTGACCGCTATTTCATTCCCAGGTAGCAAAAAGCCGTGATTTACACGTCTAAAAGCGGTGTACGGTAAACCTAATTATGAACGTGTAAAACACCCATTACATGTCACCACTAAGCACAGTCTTATTCACGTTAAACAACAGTGTTGTTACTAATAAATATCATAAGATTATTTTTAAATGAATGGCACATGGTTATTTAACTTGCTGTTATATGTTGAAATCCAAAATATGTCCTGGTTAAATTTTAAACGCAAAACTGGAAACTAACCTCCAGCTAGCCGACCGAAAACCAAATGGTTAAAACATTGCGATAGATAAGAGAGGTAAGGTCTAAAATTTTTTACACCTCGATTCAAAATGAAAGATTTAAAAAGCGAACGGCCGAACACCCTAGCTATTTTTTTAGGAGCACTATACTGAAGGAGACCTAGCTGTATTTTAAAGCACTTACAAGGCAACGTTAATTTTTAATCTAATAATATTACTCGAGGGCAAATGTCAATAGAAAACGGTACTAGATGGTAGGTGTCATTGCCATATTGGAGAAAGAAAATGTGGGCTTCAACAATTTGCTGTGAATGGCGGCCGGTCTTAACAACGGTGAATTCTATACGATCATTACAGAAAAATGAGAAATGGTTTGACTAACCACTTAAGGAATCAGCACAGACGTCTAGAAAATACCCTACTACAATTAATCTCTCACAATCCAAAAGCTTTTTATGCCTATGTCAACAAACGGCGTAAAACCCGTTTTCCTATTGTTCAACTTCAGCGGCAAGATGGAACCTTTGCCACCAATACCTATGACAATGCAACACTGCTGAACAACTACTTTTCCTCCACTGTTGCTGATCCAAATGCGCCATCATATTCACCGTTACCTATGCCTGGCCTTCAAGATTTTACTTGTACTGAGCAAGATATCTATGTCATCCTAAAAATTCATCCAACGAACAAATCCCCCGGTCCCGATGGTCTTCACCCCTATATCTTGCGCAGTCTTGCTACTCAACTGTGTTCCCCAATTTATACATTAATCTCTGTCATTTGCAATTGGACTTCTACCAAATCAATGGAAACAGGCAAATTTAACACCGATACACAAAAAAGGACCTAAAGTACTCCCTAACAACTATCGTCCTATCAGCTCCATAAACGTCGTTGCAAAAATTTGTGAAACTCTTGTTCAACGTCAAATTATATCCCATCTAGAACAAACCAACTTTTTTACTACAGCCCAACATGGCTTCCTGAAGAAAAGGTCATGCACCACTAACCTTCTCCAAGCCACTGATAAATGGACTGAATGGTTAGTTGAGGGTTACTATGTTGATGTGCTATATTTAGACCTAGCCAAGGCCTTTGACTCAATACCTTATGCCAAACTTTTAGAAGCGTTAAACTTGGCTGGCATAACTGGTCAAGCCTTAAACTGGATGAAGGACTATCTTACCCACCGTACCCAACGAGTTGTCCTTAATGGGATAGTGTCTGACTGGGCGACAGTGGCAAAAGGTGTCCCCCAAGGATCAATTCTCGGACCCTTATTATTTAACATTCTTATCAATTCACTTCCTCAAGTAGTGCAATCTGCCCAAGTGTTACTTTTTGCTGACGATACGAAACTGTCCCTTAAAATACGTACTATCTCAGACTCACACCTAATACAAGCTGACCTCAATTCGGTGGAGCATTGGGCTGAAAACCACGGTCTCAAATTTAATGTGGACAAATGCACTGTCCTTCACCTGACTACTGCTCATCTATTTGGACCCGTTCTGGAAAAAATGTAATGACATCGTTGCAGAAGGCCCAAAATCGGTTTACAAAATTATCACCACTATTAGAAAACCTACCAGCCGCCGACAGATTATCCAAACTAACCATCAACCCCATCCATCAAAGACACCAAATAAATGACTTGTGCCTTCTTCATGACTTTTTTAATAACAAACTAGATCTGCACTTCGATACATTTATCACGTCTTCAGTGTATACTAGTACGCGCGGTCATCCTCATAAATTGTCTAAACCACGTGCTACAACAACCGTCCGTCAAAACCATTTTACACGCAGCATTATAAACCTATGGAATGATCTCCCAGCAGATTTAGTATCCCTTAAAGATAAGTCTTGTTTTCGAAAGGCCCTTATATTACATTACACCCGAAATACCAACACAAATTACTATTAGTTCCTACCAACTATTAAAAGTTACTGTTATTTAGCCAATAATTGTTTCAAGGCTGTATGTTTTATTTTTTAAATTTTTTTTTCTTTTTTGCGTATTATTACTTTATATACCATTTACTGTGATAACTATAACCAAATGTATATATTTCTTACCTTTATATGCAATACCTGTGATAATTAACCATTTGTATTACAAGGCGGTCTTCAAAAGTCAACCCATGACTTTATGTACCAAACAACAAATAAATAAAATAAAATAAATAAATAAGTCACTTATTTATTTGTACTCATACATATCACCTGTGCTTGCCTTTCTAAAAATTATATTAATACAATTGTACGTGTGGAAATTTGATTTACCAGAAGTTTAAAGTTAAATACATTGTGATACTATAAATTAACAAATAATTTCATATATTAGAAATAGTATATATTTCAACTGCTTTGTTAGAATCAACTTCAATCGCACGTACAAATATCTTGTTCTTTTTAACCTCATTGTCACGTGATTTAGGCATATTGATTAACTTTTAAATTCAACTTCATGTTCAAGTGTATTACACGGCCTAAATCACCACCAAACTTAGTGTGATATTTTCCACCAATGCTCCACGTGTATTAAACGCTTCAATTCCCCACCATATTAACGTGATGTGTTCAACCAAAACTCCACGTGTTTTACACGTCTAAATATACTCCACAATTAACGTGATAGTTTGAACCTCTTCCCCACGTGTTTTACATTCCCTAAATCAACACCATAATTAACGTGATATTATCTAGCTATACTCCACGTGTTTTTCACGCCCTAAATCATCAGCTCTAATAACGTGTTATATTCAACCTATACTCCACGTGTTTTACGCTTATGAAAAACCCAAACACGTTATATACACTAAGAACATTCAAAATCACGTAACTTACATGGTGAATTGCTACTTGGGTTACACTTGAATCCTACTATCACTTATCGAAAGTACTTAGATGCACTGACAATCTCATTGATAAATCTGATAATAAAACTAAAACTTCGAGAATGATTTTTCATTTTTTTTCTTCGCACAAAAGTGGAAGTAAAACATGAAACAACTTAAAGAGCCAACCAAATGTGGGCTTACAAAAAGGATACAAATCTAATCAATAAAAGACCAGAATAATATACTATTTCGCGCGCAACTGATGCGACTCAACATTTAGCAGATTGTATTTGATGGTAAATTCTGACCTTTAACGTAATCTAAAATCTCACCTCCCAGAGATTCAAGTTAGAAAATCTTAAGCCTTGTTCTCGAGGTTTTTCCCGAGGCTCGAAAACTTGTCGAACTTTTCAAAAGTTGCTTATTGAGCGTCGAGTGGAAGCTCGATTGAGCTTTCGAAGCTTATCGCTTCTTACTGATATTAACCTACTATATTTCATATTGTCGTTCGCGGATGAAACCGAGTTTATTTATATAGGAGAAAGTATAAAAACACCGTAAGCTAAAGTAACCATTAATGGCTAAAGCAATATTAGACACATACTCAACTAACTAAAGTACTAAGTGAAACAAAAGAGAAGGTCTCTCGTAGGCCTAAAAGTGAACAAATTCTTCTTTCAGCGAATGAAACTAGTCTCTTTTCAAAATTTTAAAAAATTAGCATTATCTATTGATAGTGCGTTACATTTAGGCAATAAAAGTTAATAGTAAATACTACTTAATTACTTAGAATATTGGAAATACTAATATTTTCGTAAACTCGCGATGACTCTTAAAACTAAGAATATGTTTACGAGATATTTAAATTACTACATAAAACTTATGTACTTAGGTATATAACAGTGCTTGGTAAAAAGCAAGACAGTTTCGTTTCACCAGCACACATTTATCTTGATAACCTTATCGACAAGCTTAAAAAGTCTGGTGTTCAAGAAACTGACGAACTACCAAGTAAATCAAGCTGTTCATCAAATTTCACGGCTTCTGGCTCTTCTCCTAAATTTACCGAGTCACCAGAAACAAAAATGTTTTTAGACTACGTAACTGTTCAAAAATTTGTTGAATATGAATATTTTGAATTAAAGGAACGAACTAGGAGTAGTACATATATGCCGTTCCCAGAACAGGTACAGTGGAAGACAGGGTGTGGATTGAGGATTGTGTGGATTGTAGTACAGAGGAAGGCAGGGTGTGGATTGTGGATGTGGATTGTAGTACAGTGGAAGGCAGGGTGTGGATTGTGGATGTGGATTGTTGTACAGTGGAAGGCAGGGTGTGGATTGTGGATGTGGATTGTTGTACAGTGGAAGGCAGGGTGTGGAATGAGGATTGAGGATTGCAAGATGGTGGATGAGAATTTGTACGTGAGCCTTTATATTGTCGCACCCCTCTCTCAGACCTGCAACAGGGCGTTTTTGATTGACGCACCCCGCTCTCGCACCTGCAAGGGGTGTTTTTGATTGACAGGTCAATGAAGCGTGTTCGATTCTCGGATGTAGAAGTACATACATTGGAGTATGAAGATAGGGTGAATTATGATTTAAGAAATAAACAGTATTTTAATATGTTAATTAGATTAAAATTTGAACCATTAATTTCTCCCGTATTAATTAAATGGTTAAGGGGGTATGGAACTCCAGATGACGTTGGGGGAAAATAAAGAATCCCCGTAAAAACCCAGCTCTAGCGATTATTCCAGATCATTCTAGAAAAATTAAAATTCGCCCCGTAAAACCCAAGTTAACGTTTTTTAAGGCCATGACGTAAAATGTACAGTCAAAGTTGTAGATTGTTCGAGAATAATGTTACCGAAAAAACCCACGGCGTAAACACCAATAATGTACAGTCAAAGCTAGGATGATGATCTTATTAAATAGTATAAAAAGCCGAGACCCCAAGTTAAACAACCATCACAATCTCACTCAAGCTCGACGAGGAACGAAGGAACAGCCACCAAGTACAATGTAAGTATAGTTTTTGTGTACTTGTTATTTTTAAAGTTATAGTTTGAACCGTAAATATCAGTGTTAATGGGAGATTTTATTTACCCTAACCAAGGCTTAAGAAATCCGTGGTCGTTGACTTTGATTTTCTTACCGGGCGAATTGTTGGAGTTGATCGGGAACAAATAGCCAAGGAGGTGGCCGTTACAACCGTAGAGAAAACACCGAGGGTTGGTTCATCGTCTTTCGCGCCCCCATACGCCGAAAAAGAACTTACATACGACAGTGTGCGTCAGAACAGGTGGTTTCTAAACAACCTGCACGGCCTGGAATGGGATTATGGAGTAACCCCCTACGAAAAACTCGGGGAGTGCCTCCGATCTGCAGTTCAAGGCTCCCTAACAACTATCGACCTATCAGCTCCATAAACGTCGTTGCAAAAATTTGTGAAACTCTTGTTCAACGTCAAATTATATCCCATCTAGAACAAACCAACTTTTTTACTACAGCCCAACATGGCTTCCTGAAGAAAAGGTCATGCACCACTAACCTTCTCCAAGCCACTGATAAATGGACTGAATGGTTAGTTTAGGGTTACTATGTTGATGTGCTTTATTTAGACCTAGCCAAGGCCTTTGACTCAATACCTCATGCCAAACTTTTAGAAGCGTTAAACTTAGCTGGCATAACTGGTCAAGCCTTAAACTGGATGAAGGACTATCTTACCCACCGTACCCAACGAGTTGTCCTTAATGGGATAGTGTCTGACTGGGCGACAGTGGCAAAAGGTGTCCCCCAAGGATCAATTCTCGGACCCTTATTATTTAACATTCTTATCAATTCACTTCCTCAAGTAGTGCAATCTGCCCAAGTGTTACTTTTTGCTGACGATACGAAACTGTCCCTTAAAATACGTACTATCTCAGACTCACACCTACTACAAGCTGACCTCAATTCGGTGGAGCATTGGGCTGAAAACCACGGTCTCAAATTTAATGTGGACAAATGCACTGTCCTTCACCTGGGTCATTCGAACCCAAAATTCACCTACTACCTGTACGGTCGGCCGCTATCTACCACTTTATCAGAACGTGACCTTGGAGTGCATATCGACACTGACCTTAAATTTACTACCCACACTAGTAAAATTTGCAAAAAAAACAACATAGCATCACTGGCCTGGTTAGGCGTAACTTCCTACGACGCTCACCGACTCTGTTACGTACTATATACAATGCTTTAGCATTACCCCATATTGACTACTGCTCATCTATTTGGACCCGTTCTGGAAAAAATGTAATGACATCGTTGCAGAAGGCCCAAAACCGGTTTACCAAATTATCACCACTATTAGAAAACCTACCAGCCGCCGACAGATTATCTAAACTAACCATCAACCCCATCCATCAAAGACACCAAATAAATGACTTGTGCCTTCTTCATGACTTTTTTAATAACAAACTAGATCTGCACTTCGATACATTTATCACGTCTTCAGTGTATACTAGTACGCGCGGTCATCCTCATAAATTGTCTAAACCACGTGCTACAACAACCGTCCGTCAAAACCATTTTACACGCAGCATTATAAACCTATGGAATGATCTCCCAGCAGATTTAGTATCCCTTAAAGATAAGTCTTGTTTTCGAAAGGCCCTTATATTACATACACCCGAAATACCAACACAAATTACTATTAGTTCCTACCAACTATTAAAAGTTACTGTTATTTAGCCAATAATTGTTTCAAGGCTGTATGTTTTATTTTTTTTAATTTTTTTTCTTTTTTTCGTATTATTACTTTATATACCATTTACTGTGATAACTATAACCAAATGTATATATTTCTTACTTTTATATGCAATACCTGTGATAATTAACCATTTGTATTACAAGGCGGTCTTCAAAAGTCAACCCATGACTTTATGTACCAAACAACAAATAAATAAAATAAAATAAATAAATAAGTCACTTATTTATTTGTACTCATACATATCACCTGTGCTTGCCTTTCTAAAAATTATATTAATACAATTGTACGTGTGGAAATTTGATTTACCAGAAGTTTAAAGTTAAATACATTGTGATACTATAAATTAACAAATAATTTCATATATTAGAAATAGTATATATTTCAACTGCTTTGTTAGAATCAACTTCAATCGCACGTACAAATATCTTGTTCTTTTTAACCTCATTGTCACGTGATTTAGGCATATTGATTAACTTTTAAATTCAACTTTATGTTCAAGTGTATTACACGGCCTAAATCACCACCAAACTTAGTGTGATATTTTCCACCAATGCTCCACGTGTATTAAACGCTTCAATTCCCCACCATATTAACGTGATGTGTTCAACCAAAACTCCACGTGTTTTACACGTCTAAATATACTCCACAATTAACGTGATAGTTTGAACCTCTTCCCCACGTGTTTTACATTCCCTAAATCAACACCATAATTAACGTGATATTATCTAGCTATACTCCACGTGTTTTTCACGCCCTAAATCATCAGCTCTATTAACGTGTTATATTCAACCTATACTCCACGTGTTTTACGCTTATGAAAAACCCAAACACGTTATATACACTAAGAACATTCAAAATCACGTAACTTACATGGTGAATTGCTACTTGGGTTACACTTGAATCCTACTATCACTTATCGAAAGTACTTAGATGCACTGACAATCTCATTGATAAATCTGATAATAAAACTAAAACTTCGAGAATGATTTTTCATTTTTTTTCTTCGCACAAAAGTGGAAGTAAAACATGAAACAACTTAAAGAGCCAACCAAATGTGGGCTTACAAAAAGGATACAAATCTAATCAATAAAAGACCAGAATAATATACTATTTCGCGCGCAACTGATGCGACTCAACATTTAGCAGATTGTATTTGATGGTAAATTGTGACCTTTAACGTAATCTAAAATCTCACCTCCCAGAGATTCAAGTTAGAAAATCTTAAGCCTTGTTCTCGAGGTTTTTCCCGAGGCTCGAAAACTTGTCGAACTTTTCAAAAGTTGCTTATTGAGCGTCGAGTGGAAGCTCGATTGAGCTTTCGAAGCTTATCGCTTCTTACTGATATTAACCTACTATATTTCATATTGTCGTTCGCGGATGAAACCGGGTTTATTTATATAGGAGAAAGTATAAAAACACCGTAGGCTAAAGTAACTATTAATGGCATGTAAATAGTTAAAGCAATATTAGACACATACTCAACTAACTAAAGTACTAAGTGAAACAAAAGAGAAGGTCTCTCGTAGGACTAAAAGTGAACAAATTCTACTTTCAGCGAATGAAACCAGTCTCTTTTCAAAATTTTAAAAAATTAGCATTATCTATTGATAGTGCGTTTCATTTAGGCAATACAAAGTTAATAGTAAATACTACTTAATTACTTAGAATATTGGAAATACTAATATTTTCGTATTGGAAATACTAATATTTTCGTAAACTCGCGATGACTCTTAAAACTAAGAATATGTTTACGAGATATTTAAATTACTACATGAAACTTATATACTTAGGTATATAACAGTGCTTGGTAAAAAGCAAGACAGTTTCGTTTCACCAGCACAAGCTTAAAAAGTCTGGTGTTCAAGCAACTGACGAACCACCAAGTAAATCAAGCTGTTCATCAAATTTCACGGCTTCTGGCTCTTCTCCTAAATTTACCGAGTCACCAGAAACAAAAATGTTTTTAGACTACGTAACTGTTCAAAAATTTGTTGAATATGAATATTTTGAATTAAAGGAACGAACTAGGAGTAGTACATATATGCCGTTCCCAGAACAGGTACAGTGGAAGGCAGGGTGTGGATTGAGGATTGTGTGGATTGTAGTACAGAGGAAGGCAGGGTGTGGATTGTGGATGTGGATTGTAGTACAGTGGAAGGCAGGGTGTGGATTGTGGATGTGGATTGTTGTACAGTGGAAGGCAGGGTGTGGATTGTGGATGTGGATTGTTGTACAGTGGAAGGCAGGGTGTGGATTGTGGATGTGGATTGGTGTACAGTGGAAGGCAGGGTGTGGAATGAGGATTGAGGATTGCAAGATGGTGGATGAGAATTTGTACGTGAGCCTTTTGATTGTCGCACCCCTCTCTCAGACCTGCAAGAGGGCGTTTTTGATTGACGCACCCCGCTCTCGCACCTGAAAAGGGTGTTTTTGATTGACAGGTCAATGAAGCGTGTTCGATTCTCGGATGTAGAAGTACATACATTGGAGTATGAAGATAGGGTGAATTATGATATAAGAAATAAACAGTATTTTAATATGTTAATTAGATTAAAATTTGAACCATTAATTTCTCCCGTATTAATTAAATGGTTAAGGGGGTATGGAACTCCAGATGACGTTGGGGGAAAATAAAGAATCCCCGTAAAAACAAAGCTCTACCGATTATTCCAGATCATTCTAGAAAAATTAAAATTCGCCCCGTAAAACCCAAGTTAACGTTTTTTAAGGCCATGACGTAAAATGTACAGTCAAAGTTGTAGATTGTTCGAGAATAATCTTACCGAAAAAAACCCACGGCGTAAACACCAATAATGTACAGTCAAAGCTAGGATGATGATCTTATTAAATAGTATAAAAAGCCGAGACCCCAAGTTAATCAACCATCACAATCTCACTCAAGCTCGACGAGGAAGGAAGGAACAGCCACCAAGTACAATGTAAGTATAGTTTTTGTGTACTTGTTATTTTTAAAGTTATAGTTTGAACCGTAAATATCAGTGTTAATGGGAGATTTTTTTTACCCTAACCAACCCCAGTAGCACAAGCCTTCCGCATAACAGTCGGTTAAAGGTCGAATAGTCGGTTTACGGTCCAGTCGGCTGTACCATGCTTATTCCGACACTTTTCCGACTCATGAAGCCGACTACTTCTTTTAGTTGGCAATGCCGACATCTATCTGACAGTTGGAATTGAAATGGTTTAAAGTAGGCTTGCCTAACGTCTAGAAAATTCCAACATGTTTTTTGCCAATTGATTACCGACTCTCTCGCGCTAGTCGGTATGGTGACGTTTAAGAAGAGTAAATTTAAAAGCAAAGTTATTCTTAGGCCGTTTAGTTACCGACATTTATCCGACAGTTGGAACTGAGATGGTTTAAAGTAGGCTTGCCTACCGTCTAGAAATTTCCAACACATTTTTTGCCAATTGATTACCAACTCCTTCCCTCTAGTCGGTATTGTCATGTTTAAAAAGAGTAAAATGAAAAACGAAGTTGTTGGTGGGCCTTCTTTTTCCGTGGGACGGTTTTTTTGACTTTTACTATTCCGCATATGCCTCCAAAATTTTTTTGTTATATATTTAACTTATACTATATTTCGACCCACAAGCAGAAGTTGATAATACTATATTTTTGGCAACACTGGAAACATAACGTTACAAAAAACTGCAAAGCAAGAAAACACATCTAATTTTCTAGTTTGAATTTTCCCTACTGTAATTTCTCGGGTCCGGTGACACGCCTCTGTTCTATTGGCGTAACTAAGGTAACGCCATGCACGTCATAATCGAAGAGGGCGCTGCTAGTGCGAAAGCAAGTCAGCCTTTCCAGTATCTCTGACGCGGCTGGGTCCTTAGAATGTTTAAGCGAGATTTTTGTGGTTGAAAATGATTAGTTCTAGGCTTGCTAACTTTTAATTTCATCGCTAAGGTTCTTTGTCACACTATATAAACTAGAAACGTCTTCGTTTGTCACGTGAGGTTTGAATTTTGTTATTGAATTATCAATTTATCTACCTCTTAGATTCAGTTTAATGCATAAGCCTTTGCTTTTTACCTAGCTTCTCATCTGCTGGGAACCACACCCCTACAAAGTGAAACCAAAACTTAAACGTTTTCGAATACCTTCAGTTTCTTTGTTTTTATATGAAAGAAACAAGTGTTTTGGGGCGCTTGGAGTTCAAAAACCTTATATATTAAGTATTTTAAAGATTTTTGGTTGTGAAATTAATACTGAATTCCAAAATAGATCTCAATTTGTTTTAGTTACAGAATTTTTATTCGGTTTCAAACATTTTAAGAGAAAAATGTGTCAAGTAATACCCTTTAGAATTGTATGTTTTTCTATTTTCTTAAAAAAATCTGTAAGTGTATATTTTTCATTAAGATTTTTGTAATTTAATAGATAGCAACTGGCCACATCGAAGATATTAACAATGAATAATAATAAATGCTTTAATTGATGTAAATATTATACTCGCCCTGAAAAATTTTACTTTTTGTTAAAACGAATTAGCAAGGCAGCTAATATTTCCATTGAAAATGTAATAAAGAAATTTCAATACTAGGTATCAGTATCCTTTACTATAAGCGAATGAAGCCTCGAGTTAAGGCTTGATCGTCGCAAAACCGTCGGACCTCTTGCTGACAGGCGGTTAAGTCGACTCTCAAACGTGTTGGATGAGAGTCGTATTTCATTCGTGTCGTGTAAACCAGTGGGCCGTCGTCCCACCGGGCGGACATTTCGACTCTCAAACCCTTACTCTACCAGCCCTTTTCCCGACGATTTACCGTTCCTATAATAAAAAGCCGCGAAATCGTCGGATTGAGCGCGGCTTTTGGTAGGCATAATGACGCCGACATATTGTCGGCCAACAGTCGTTTTATAGTCGCCTCATAACAGTCGGAAAACCGGCGGGCCGTCGTCCCGCCGGGTGGACATTTCGACTCTCAAACCCTTACTCTACCAGCCCTTTACTGACGATTTACCGTTCCTATACTAAAAAGCCGTGCAATCGTCGGATTGTGCGCGGCTTTAGGTAGGCATAATGACGCCGAGATATAGTCGGCCAACAGTCGTTTTATAGTAGCCTCAAAACAGTAGGAAAACCGGCGGGCCGTCGTCCCTCCAGGCGGACATTTCGACTTTCAAACCATTACTCTCCCGACTTATTAGTGACTTTTTACCAACTCGTCGGTAACACACAAAGCCGACCATGTAGGCCCTACGTCGGCAGTGCTACTGGGGAAGGCTTAAGAAATCCGTGGTCGTTGACTTTGATTTTCTTACCGGGCGAATTGTTGGAGTTGATCGGGAACAAATAGACAAGGAGGTGGCCGTTACAACCGTAGAGAAAACACCGAGGGTTGGTTCATGGGCTTTCGCGCCCCCATACGCCGAAAAAGAACTTACATACGACACTGTGCGTCAGAACAGGTGGCTTCTAAACAACCTGCACGGCCTGGAATGGGATTATGGAGTAACCCCCTACGAAAAACTCGGGGAGTGCCTCCGATCTGCAGTTCAAGGCTACGACCGCATATTTTGTAAAGGGGTGGAAAAGTGTTTATTTTTGTTGAACATTATTAATCGAGAAGTTATAGACTTGAATTGAGTTGGATGCCCAAAAGCTAACGAAATCGATGATGATGGACCCATGATTACATGCATGCTAAATCATAAAACTATCCGTAATAATAAGAAGTATTTATGTGCACTATCTAAATGTATATTATTTATAATCACGAGGAAATTGTAAATAAAAATTTAGGAGACGAATAAAAATGATATCGAAATTGTAACTTTTAATTAATAATTAATAAATAAATTTACTTTTAAATTTGATGGGCTAAATCAAAATTTTCGCGCACACTGCGGTTAATCGCAACACCGATGTGCTGTACCAACGCTCTATCGAGCTGGTTAGCGTTTTCTAACTCTTCCGGGGTTAGCCCTCCTAAACGGTTGCGGTTATCCCGCATTCTGACAATCTGCGTGAATATGGCGTTTTGGACACTGTTAACAATAAATAAGAGGTAAAATTTTCTTAGTGGATATATGTGTATAGTAATTAATGTAAATAAAATTCAGTATTTTTAATGTATCATACCCATATCCAACCCAGTTTGGTGCTGGGAGTCCAGCATCTGGGGTGGGGTAAACCCCATTGGCATCCCTAGTCGGGATAAGGGGGGGATCCCAAAATATATTAATAAATAATCTAAAACCTAGCTATATTTTCAACACACACTTTGGGCGTATATATCCCGCATTTAAATCCTCTAAGTTCTCCAAGAGAGCCCGGACCGATGGGGTGGCCATACTCGGTAGGAGTAGGATTCGGACCGTATCCATGATGCTAAACGAAAATAATTAGCACTACTTGTGGTGGGGTGTATAAATATGGGTGTATTTACCGGTAACCATCGCAGTTTATATTTAATACCACTTCTTCGTTAAATCCCTCAAAATCACCGAGATCGGCGCTAATTATATAGAAGCTGACTTAGTTATTGATACTAAACAACAATAATAGAAAAATTCACTTACATATCCCCCGGATGGAGAATTGGAAATGTGACGAGGGAATCCACACTTCCATCATCCTCATCCTCAACATTTTCAAAAGTGATGTTAAAAACTTCCTCCTCATTATCTAAAATCATCCCATCTTCCATTTCAATTTGTATGGGATGATTATCTGGTGCGTATATCCAAGACATGTCACCCATAGGGACGCGACCCAGAACCATTTTTAATTTAATTTCGAATTTTTTTTAAGAAAAAAA